>NW_020672747.1:0-2360 GCF_002925995.2 Terrapene triunguis | reverse complement strand
GCCCCCTCCCTTGCAGCCCCGCCCCTCCCCCGGGGTCTCACCGAACCAGAGGGGGGGCGCTGTCCCCATGCCCCAGCCCCAGCCTGTCCAGGAAGGTCACCAGGGTGGGGGGAAGTGCTTCTGCTTAGAGGGGCATTTCTCAGAGCCAGGTACTCGCAAAGCCCTGGGGGGAAGGGGTCAGACACCCTGCCCCAGACCTCCAAGAGGAGGGGCACTCAACATCCCTGGAGGGGCGGGGGGCCTAGCAGAGCCCCCCAAGGGGACACACACAACTCCCCCACTCTGACAACAGCTGAAGAAATGAGGGGCTCTGGGGTCCCCTTTCATGCCCCATGGAGCCCAGCCCCCCAAGTACTGAGGTGAGGAGTTCTCTCACCTTTAAAATCCTGCAGGGCTTGGAAGTGGGGATACAAGTGCAGGGTGGCGTTGCCATGGGGAGAGAAGAGAGGTTGTGGGGGGCTAGGAGCCAGGACTCCTGGGTTCTCTCCCAGCTCTAGGAGGGGAGTGGGGACTAGTGGGTTAGAGCAGGGGGGGCTGGGAGCCAGGACTCCTGGGTTCTCTCCCGGCTCTGAAAGAGGAGTGGGGGGCTAGTGGTTAGAGCTGGGGGGCTGGGAGCCAGAACTCCTAGGTTCTCTCCCAGCTCTGGGAGGGGAATGGGGCTGGGAACCCGGATGCCTGGGTTCTCTGGACTCACTGTCAGGGACTCTCGCTTGCTGCCGCGCATGAGGAAGGTGAACCCGAGTCTACATGGTGACCCCTGTGCGCTGGGTGTGTCCTCCAGGTACCTGCAGGGGGCGCCAGACAGGGAGGGGGCAGGGGCACCAGGCAGGGGTAGATAAATCTCTGCATTAAGCAGCGTCGCGCAACTTTCCTGTGACTTTGTGCTGGGTCCGTCCATGTGTGACTCTGGTTTCCGGCAGCTTTGGGTCAAGGCCTTTGCTACGGGAACTTTGTACTAATCCTTCAATAGAAACTTTGCCCTGAGCCCAGGTACAATGTTATCGCCCCGACGGACAGTTCAGGTCGAAGGAAAATGGCTTTTTGCTCGGAGGAGAATAAGATCCTCCCCCCCTCCCCCAGTTAATCACTTGCCCGTTGGCTGAGCGAGGGGCGGCTGAGGAAGGCGGGAGGCAGCACCTCCAGACAGCGGCACCCCTGGGGGAGGGGCTGGAGCCAGACCCCAGGACAAGAACACGGGGCCCCAGGGCTCACTGAAGCTCAGACACGTTTGAGGCCTCGGGGGTTAGGAGCGAGCAGAACAGCAGCAGGACCCCCCCGGAGAGACGCAGCACAAAGGCCCAATGGCCACACACAGATTTTGCGGCTGGTGCAGATTTGCGGGAGCGGGAAGCGGCGATAAACGTGAGGTGTCGGGCAGAGGCCCCCGGTCTCGTCTTGTCAACACGGGAGCAAGGATCCGGCTCCATCCCCACCCAACGAACTCACCTGCCAGTGACGTTATGGAGAGCAACTAATGGGGGACAACAACAAGCCGGAGTGTGTGTGCACGCGCGAGAGAGCACGTGTGTGTGTGTGTGTGTGAGAGCATGTCTGTAAGAGCGAGCGTATGAGAGCACGCGTGTGCGTGAGAGCGTGTGCGTGATATATCTCATATGCAGGTGATACCGTGTGGATTGATACGTGTGTTACCAATCAATGTGGCGTTTGTCTCCCCCCCGAAAAGATCCCGGGCAGGGCGCTAAGTACAATCCCTAGGCATAGGAAGGGGGGGCTCGGGAAACCCTCTCTGACCCCTCCCCGCTGGGACAGACCCTGGTGCCTGCTCTGCATCTGCTGGGCGGCTTCCCGCAGGGACAGGGACCGGGTCCTCCGCGCGATCCCCCTGCTCCAGCTGGGCAATCAGCTGTTCTTTGCTGCGCCTCCCCCTGAGCCGCCCCCTCTGCCTGCACAGCTCCACCAGGTCGCCCTTAAGGCGCTTGGCATACATCCCCCCGCTGGCCCCTCGCCGGCCTGGGTGCTGGTTCCCAGGGCGAACCCCTGGTGTAGCAGCCCGTCTCCAGGTCACCGCCTCAGCTCCTCCGCCCTGAGCCTGCTGCTCGCTGACTCTTCAGCACGCCTGGTCCCCGGCAATCCCCCTTCGATCGCTGCTCCCCAGTCACTTACTGCAGGAAGTGCCGTCCACGGGGTGCAGTAGATCCCACTTCACCCTCCCTTCCTGTGATTCCACGGGACTCTCAGCCAGCAGAACAGAAGGTTTATTGGCCGACAGGAACAGTCCAGACCAGGGCTTGTGGGTACAACCAGGACCCCTCAGCCAGGTCCCTCTGGGGGACAGGGGGCTCAGACCCCAAGCCTGGGGCTCCCTCCAGTTCCCAGCCAGCTCCAAACTGACCCCCCTG
>NW_020672746.1:0-1170 GCF_002925995.2 Terrapene triunguis | reverse complement strand
CACTTAAATCCTACTTTTTATACTTAATAAATCACTTTTTGCTTATTATTGAACCCAGAGTTAGTGACTAACACCTGGGGGAGCAAACTGCTATGCACATCTCTCTATCGGTGTTATAGAGGGCGGACAATTTATGAGTTTACCCTGTATAAGCTTTATACAGAGTAAAATGAATTCATTTGGGGTTTAGGCTCCCAGAAAGGCTGAATAATGGGTGCTGGGAAAGTCTCTGTTAACTAAGGCTTGGTCTACACTTACCCCCCAAGTCGAAGTAAGGTACGCAAATTCAGCTACGTGAATAACGTAGCTGAATTCGACATACCTTACTTCGAACTTACCGCGGTTCAGACGCGGTCCACACGCGGCAGGCAGGCTCCCCGTCGACTCCGCGGTACTCCTCTCGTTGAGCTGGAGTACCGCAGTCGACGGCGAGCACTTCCTGGTTCGATTTATCGCGTCCAGACCAGACGTGATAAATCGAAACCGGAACTTCGATTGCCAGCCGTCGAACTACCCGGTAAGTGTAGACCTGCCCTAAGAAGCCCCTGAGCTGAGTGGATCTCAGTTTCTGTGCACTGCAGGGGGGCGTGGCCCAACCTCTTGGTCTGAGCTGTAATTGACTGGAGTCAGCAAGACTGTAATTGACTGGAGTCAGTCTTACTCAGCAAGACAAGTGTGGAGGGAAGCGTTCTCTAGCAGGGGGGTTTGTTCTCGCTGGTATCCCAGCACATCTAGTGACAGTCTTAAGGGGGTTTCTGTGACCGAACCCGTCACACATGGAGTTTAGCAGCTTGCCTTAAAGGGGGTTATGTGAAAATCCTCTTAACGTGCCAGAGGTGATTCTGGATGTAAGTAAAACACAGAGGGAGTTTGTTGTGGTTCCACAGAGCAATGCTTCTGTAAAGCAAGAAAAAGACGGATTGTTGCTTAGAACGGCTTCTCCTGAAGAGAAAAATCTTCATGATAGTTTTTGCAAGCAGTTTGCTGCAACTGGTGGGTGTGGAAGTGATTTGATTGTATTAACTCAGAGTAAATCATTGTATGGAGAAAGCAACAGTTTGTTTCACAGTGTTGTCTATACAGCTATTTCTAGAGCAGAACCATCAGTCCTGCTTACCCGAGGGTATCATTCTGGGCTGGGAGGCTCGCTCCTGCTTGCTCCAAAATGCT
>NW_020672745.1:0-1287 GCF_002925995.2 Terrapene triunguis | reverse complement strand
TCTACACTACGAGATTAATTCGAATTTAGATAATTCGAATTTGGGAAACAGATTGTATAAATTCGATTGTGCGCGGCCACACTAAGCACATTAATTCGGTTTTTAACCACATTAATTCGGTGGTGTGCGGCCACACTACCCCTAATTCGAATTAACAAAATCGATTTTGGTGCTACTCCGCTCGTCGGGGTGGAGTACAGAAATCGATTTTAAGTGCCCTTTAATTCGAAGTAACTGGCTCCGTTGTGTGGACGGGTTAAGGATTAATTCGGATTAACGCAGCTAAATCCGAATTAAAGTCGTAGTGTAGACCAGGCCTAAGAGTGTCTTTCATTCCTGATTATCTTAATCCATTTCGGAAGTGCATTAAACTAAAGTGCTTTAAATTCACACCCTATCTTATTCCAGATGAACTTTCACTAAAAAAGACTGTAATCCTCAACGCTCACCAAACGCAGAGACACAGAACTTTGTAACGTCATCATGGCCTGATCCACTGTCAACGTAGAGGAAATAGAAGCTGCTGAATGAGTCCTTAAAAGGACTAATCAGCAGTGAGAGATCCTCTGGGTGAAAGCGACTCTGCTGGTAAGGTGAGGGTTTGTAAGTGCACATCTTCCCTTCTCGCGAAGGTTAAAAGCCAAAGTTCCTCTGCCGCGTCAAGTGAGAACTTCCCCCTGACTTCTCCATGTGTTTTTGGCCTCTTAGCTAGTTGTAACAGGACTGAGCCCTCCGCCATTGCAGCCACTTCTATTACTTTGTGGCCTGGTGGTCCACAAATACCAGGAGCCAGGTGGTGGGTGACGGGTTAATGGATTGCAGAGCTTGTCGGGGAAGTGTGGGATAAAATGGGAACATGTCAATAGCCTGGAATTTAGAGCCACGGAGAGGCGTTCGGTAGCCCTGGAGAAGGAGGTCTCTGTATCAGTGGAACAGGTAGTCTGAACGTCCCACACACCTGACTTTGAGTGACCCGCTAACTTCGAGTGACCCGCTGACTTCAATGTGTAAGGTTAGGCATTTGGTTAGGGGGCTTGCTGGACTGGGGCCAGAGGGCTCATCGCCTTTACAGGATAGAGCCCTTAGCCTCCCTCAGATCTACTGACCCTGATCTCCTGAAGTGCAAGGGAGGGTAAGTGCATGTGTAACTTCCATGAAGCCCTTAAATAGCCGCCATCCCTGATGTAACGCACGTCCGCTGTTGCCTTGACCTGTAAGCAGAGGTGAAAGGAAGACAGTCCGGCGTACTGGTAAGAAAGTGGCCGCCGGTGCACAGACAACCGTACC
>NW_020672744.1:0-4810 GCF_002925995.2 Terrapene triunguis | reverse complement strand
CATGGGCTTAGCTGCCTACAGTATTCTGGTGCCACTTAACTATATATCTCATTCTCAACTGACGCAAGCCTCACACCCTTTTTAAACAAAGTTGTCCTTTTAAAGCAGAGCTGTTGTCAAGAACCCCTAAAGCAACTCAAAGATCGGACCAAAGATGCTCTCCTGTACAGAATCTCACAAAACTGTGCTTCCCTTCTCTTGAAAGGCAAAGTGACCCCCGGAGCTCCAGCACCAGGATGCTGAAAACGGGGGCAGAATACCTACAGGAAATTAGCTTTTGGATGAAGAGCAGCTGGCTCAAGCTTAGCCCAGGCCAGACCGAAGTGATGCTGGTAGGAAAGGGGAAGGGCTTTGAAGAGCTTCCCAAGGCTTGTCTCTACCTTCCATGAAGGTATATAGCCACAACAAAGTGGTGCAAAGCCTCAGGTTCCTGTTTGACTCCCTGCTAAGCCTGTTTGATCAGGTAGCATCAGTTTCTAGAAATGCCTTCTTTCATCTCTGGCTTGCTAGGAAACTTTGTCCCTTCTTCCCAGATGAGGCACTGGCAACATGCATTTGTCACCCCCAGGCTGGGTTACTGTAGTTGATTGTATCTGAAGCGGAACGTGAAGACAATGCACAGGCTGCAACTGAATGTAGCTGTTTGCCTGCTCCATGGCTCCGGCTGCCGTGAGCACATCTGGTCTGTGCTCTCCTCCCTCCAGAGGAACAGCCAGCTTCTGATATCAGTTCAAGGCCATGGTGCTAATCTTCAATACAATTAACGGCTCAAGCCTCAGCTACATCAAAGACTGAATTTTGACCTTGAACCCCCATGACAGCTGTGCTCCTCTAGCACAAGGCAGGCCACAAAGCACAGGATGAGGCGTGTGAGAACTGGGGATGAAGCGTTCTCTGTCAAGGGGATCTGGCTA
The DNA here is from genome assembly GCF_002925995.2 of Terrapene triunguis. Taxonomy (NCBI): domain Eukaryota; kingdom Metazoa; phylum Chordata; order Testudines; family Emydidae; genus Terrapene; species Terrapene triunguis. The sequence continues at coordinate 3,896 of NW_020672744.1, read as the reverse complement.
CAGAACTCTCACAGGGTGACACTGGCTCTTTAAGAAGGAAGCGCTCAGTGCACCTCCAATCACCTGGGTCATATAAATGGGGAGAGACTGAGACAGTCCAGGGTTCAGTCAGGAAAAGGGACAGGTGAGAGCTGCCTGGAAATGAGATAGGGGCAGGTGAGAGCTGCCAGAGACTGGAAGGCTGCAGGAAGTTCCTGAAGGAAGCTGTAGTTGGTTCCTGGGGGAAGGCTGAAGAGTAGCAAGAGTGGTTTCCCCCAGCCAGGGCCAGAGGGTGAAGGCCAGAGAGATGCAGCAGGAGTTGCCTGCTGACTTCAAAGCTGGAGAGTTGAAGCTGTGGGCCAGAGAGGGCTGAAGGCAGGTGTAACAGATGTGGCAATTCCCTACAACATGGGGAGACTTTACTGCATTAAGTGTATGTATCCTTGTGGGCCAGGGATTGTGTGTAATTACATGGAGGAGGGTGCCCACAGCCTTCCAGGAACTATGAATCGTGGGGGGTGATTAGGCAAAGTCACCCGAGTTGTGTAACACCTCCAGAGAGGTACCACCACTGGGAGAGGCTCACCTATTCTGAGACCAACAGACAAAGATGGGACTTCTGAATAAATAGCCCAAGTTTAAATTGACTCGGGGCCTTCTTTCTGATCCAGCAAATTGGCAGGACTGTCTGTCCATGGATGGGGGGGCAATCCTTAGGGAAGATTTGGAAGGACTGACACCTGTGAGAGCCTGAGGCTGGAGTCGGGGTGATCTCAGGTAAGCTTTTTGCAAACATGTAGGTTCTTTTATTATTCTAATGTTTTCTCTGTCATGCTTTTACCTGAAGAATAAGTGAGGTTGCTTAGAAAGGGCTGTGTGGGAGCTTATAACTGTGGGCAATTATGCTGTTTATAGCCTCTGAGGAGAGGGAAAAGCAGACCTGCTTGGGCAGTCTGACTTGCTGGGGAACTCGCAGGGTAGACGAGGAACTGTGCAGCCTGGAAAAACCTCAGTCAGGATGGATAGACAGGTCTCTGCCCAAGAGAGTTGATGGCTGGAGAGCCAGGATCCTAGAGTGGGTGGCCTCAAGGGGGAAATACAAGTGCAGTTGCCCTGAAATGTGATAGCAGGGGAGCAGCCGAGGGGCTTATGCACTGATGTCTCCATGCTGTAGCAGGCTAAGGGCCTTGGGGGAATGGTGGATGCTCCCCTGGTAGGATGAACACCCAGCGGAGAGACTGTGGGGTTTCCACTGGGAAGAGTGGGGTTGCACTCCAACTGTAAGGGCTGGAGGTCCTGGAAAAAGGACAGGAGAAGACCAAAGAAGTCACCAGAATGGAAGTTATTTTCAAAATAGCCTGCACACCCATGTAGTCACATGAGTATTCAGAAGACTTTCATTTCTCCATGAACATTCCAGTGCACAGATAAATCCATTGAGAGAGAGATCTGTGGAAAATGAATTTAAAGGGTGGCAGTTACCATCAAAGTCAATTTGTGTTTTGTGCTCTAAATGAATGTTTGCAAATCTTCCTTGTGGTCTTCTATCTCCAGATGTTAACCACACATGGGAAAGATCTTAGCAGTAACAGATTTCTGCTTGCAACTGTACTCTTAGTCTGTCTACACGGTAATAAAATGCCCGTGGCTGGCCCGGGATAGGTGACTGGGGCTCATGGGGACTTGGGCTGAGGGGGCTATAAAACTGCAGTGTAGATATTGGGGCTCAGGCTGGAATCCAGGCTCTGCAACTCCATGATGGAGGACATACCCTAGAAACAACTGTATCAGAGGACCAGTGGTTCATTTAGTCTGGTATCCTCTCTCTGACACAGTACCTGCTACCACCATAAGGTGTCTAACTGTGCCATAAGTTAGCATGGGGGGAGACTAAGATAGTGATTAGCATATCTAGTAGCACCCCACCTTTCCCCATTATTAAGAAATGGATATAAAGTGCCTTTAAATTGCACACACACAGCTAGCATATGTTCATCTTGTTTATCCCAATCCTTCCCTCCATTACCCTCCCCTTGTAGTCATTTCTAGTCTGTTTTTTGTCTAGTCTAATTTTAGATTGTAAGTACAATGACCTCCACTAGAAGTCAAAAGACAAACATGAGAAGTTTGCAAACCCATCAGTTCCCTGCCTTTGGTCTTCTGGGTATTTTATTTATTGCAATTATGTATTTATCATCATCCGAGAGAGACTTTCCACCAGAAATTCAACACAGCAGACCGTATCCTCCCCAGGGCACTAATTCTACCAGAGACTTAACAAGCTCAACCTGCATAAATGTCAGTAATGTGACCCAAAAAACAGTGAGTGGGAGTCTTTAATGACTAAATGTATGTCTACACTGCAATCACTGGGTGTCTAAATGGAGACTGTGTAGATGTACCCAGACTAGCTTTAATCTAGCTAGCAAGGATACTGATAACAGTGGAGACACAGCAGCATGGAATTCAGCATGGGTTAGCCACCCAACTATGTCATGCACCCCAGGTGCAACATACCCTAAGAGGTTTACACTCAGCCACAGAGACTCTTTCCCCTTAGGCACTGGTCTTGGTGCTCAGGAAATTTGAAGGCTGGTTCTCCACCATGGGCTGCCTCTGTGCAAGTAGCGCAACTACTCTGTGCCTCAGTTTCCATGTATGTAAGATAGGAATAATACTGCCCTGTTATCTGTTTGTATTAAGGTAGTGCCTAGAGGTCTCAGCTGAGCTTAGCGCATCATTGAGCTAGGCATTGTACAAACATGTAATGAGAGACAATCCCTCCCCTGAAATGTTTATCATCTAAATATACAAGGCCAACAAAGAGTGGGAGGGGAATCAAAGGCACAGAGAGGTGAAGTGATTTGCCCAAGATTACATAGCAAGTCAGTGGCAGAGCTGGGAATAGCACCTTCCTATCCTGACTCCCAGTGCCCTAGCCCCTAGAGCATGCTGCAAAGCATCATCTCCTTCCCAACAACCAAGAAATGTATGTGCCAGAGAATGTGTTCCATCAGGTGCCTTCTGTCGTGCAGACACCTGTACAACAAATGCTTAGTGTATTAAGCTGTTAGTAGGCAAATCACTCAGTCGAAGTCAATATTCAATGTGCTATTCCATTCACAGGCACGTAGGTGAAGCCTTGTTTGCAAGCCATATTCAGCATGTGATGGATGACTAATTTCCTCAAAAGTCATTATCATTCTGTGATTTCATTAGCATACTGGGATGGACCTGAAAGAGCTGCCAAGCAACAGGCCCTTTGGTGATGGTTCACTCAAAATGTACAGGGGAAAAGCAGTGGTGGGCAACCTGCGGCCCACACAGGCTGCATGCAGGGCCGGCTCTAGGCACCAGTCAAACAAGCTGGTGCTTGGGGCGGCACATTTTTAGGGGCGGCATGGCCAGCGCCAGAATGCCGCCCCTAAAAATGTGCCGCGGCCGCCCTGGCTCACCTCCGCTGCTGCTGCCTGGGAGGGAGGGGGAGATCCCGAGCGGCCGCGGCGCGCGAAACAGCTGTTTCCCGCGCCGCTGCTCCCCCTCCCTCCCAGGCTTGAGAGCCTGGGGGGAGGAGGCAGGGCTGGGGATTTGGGGAAGGGGCGGAGTTGAGGCGGGGCGGGGGGCGGCCAAAATTGTTTTTGCCTTGGGCGGCAAAAATTCTAGAGCCGGCCCTGGCTGCATGTGGCCCATCAGGGTAAGCCACTGGCGGGCCACCAGACCGTTTGTTTACATTTGCACAGCTGCCCGCAGCTCCAAGTGGCCGTGGTTCACTGTTGCTGGCCAATGGGAGCTTTGTGGGTTTAATCCCCCCCCTTTTCTAAGTATAGTACTTTGCACTTATCTTTATTGAAGATTCAGAATGCTGAATTTAGACCAATTTGTTAAGGTCATCTTGAATTCTAGTCCTGTCCTTCAAA
>NW_020672743.1:0-1482 GCF_002925995.2 Terrapene triunguis | reverse complement strand
GTCGCCACCCAGCGGGTCACCAATCCGGCCCCAAACGGAGGGGACTTCACTGCCCTCGCTGGACCCTGGGGCCTTTCACCACTGTGGAGAGTCTGATCTGACAGACGGGCCCCGCCCTGCCCGGGCACAGAGAGCCCTGCTGTGATCTAGCCAAACGCTGGAGGGCCGTGCACCCGCCAGGCTGCCAACGTGGGTAGCGCCAGCTGCCGGGCAAGGGGGGATACACAGGGGATGTCGGGGCTCCATGGTGCAGCGAGGTCACTCACCCCGTGCAGGGAGTGGGGTTTTCTACCTAGGCACCCGACCTGTACGTGCAGAGACGCACTCATTCCGGCCAGCCAGCCCCTGAGGAGCCTGCAGTCCTGTCTGGGGCAATGAGAGCTGGAGAAGCAGAGCTGGGACGAAAACCCCTTGAAGTCAGTGGTGCTGCACCAATTTACACCACTGGGGCTCTGGCCCCCGCTTTGTGACCATTTCACATACAGCAGAACTGAGTTGGTGGTGATGCACGGGGGACGGGCGCATCGTCAGTCATTCCCGCGGGTTGGGGGAAGCGGTTCAGCCGCTGCGGAAATGGCCATGACCGATTCTCCTGGAAATCCCAGTCAAGAAGAAGTGCTGGAATTCGGCATTCGCCTGCTTATTAACCCAACATTTCAGCCGTCCAATCAGGAAGCAGAGAAGGACCATGGGACTCAGGCAACCAATTGTATGACATCAGTGACAAGTTTTCGGAGCCAACAGTTTGCCAATAAAATCACAGACATTTATCCACCCAAACAGTCGAAGCGTCGGCCGGTGAACGAGCAGGCTTGGATCAGCATGCAGAGCTGTTCTGCTGACTCCACCTGGCGTTCAGATCAGCGTGGGGGTCGCTCCTGGGCATAGAGCGGAGTCGCACAACTTGAAGCCTGGAGCGTGGGGCATGCCCCGGGTCCAAGCTAATGTTGAGAGAACGATCCGACGAACGGTACCGCTAGAGAAGAGAAGGCTGCAGCAAAGCTGGAGCACAAGTTCCGACTACCTTCACTGGCGGCAAGAAGGAACTGACGGTGGGGGGGAGAGCGCAGCTCTCCTTATAGTGCGCTATAGCGGCGCCACTCTAGGGATCGCAGCGGTGCTTCCCCACTACGGGTACTACTAAGGGAAAAACTTCCAGCACCGGTGCACGTGGCGAGCACGCACACCTACTGTGGAATACACAGGAGCAATCACTCGACGAAGAACAGCCTGCTACAATGACTAGCTAATGGAATTACTCCCTTAGTTCCAGCAGCTGAGCTGTGTGCTTTCAACAGACAGATCCTGGGTTTGATTCCTGCTAATGATCCAAGCTGGTTCCTTTGTGATGCCAGCTCTGACCCTTGCCTTAGCAGCTGCTGAGGGTTAGGTTAATGGGGTTCCAGAAACTAAGGGGCTTTTTGAGCCCAAGCTGTATTAAAGGTTGTCCAACACAGAGTCCTCGGCTCTGTCTCAGCCCAG
>NW_020672742.1:0-1566 GCF_002925995.2 Terrapene triunguis | reverse complement strand
GGACCAGCATCTCCTCCCCAGCCAGGCTCAACTCACCCTGCCCAGCCATAAAGAAGCATTGGGACCTGCTCCCTACTTCGGTATAGAATTCAGACCCAGCCCCTGTTCTGTGGGCCACCCAGTCCCTCCATTGTACACATCTGTCCCTCATCTGGGGTAGGGAGAGCGGAAGGGGTAGGGGGAGGAGTTGTATTATTTTAGATTGAATAAATGGGCCCAAAGAGTCAAAGGTGTTACCTGACCCTGTCACTGTCCAACATTAAACAGTGTTATGCTAGGTTCAGGGGTTGGTATCCAGAGACCTCAGCCTGCTTAGCGTCATGGCAAACACTGTGTCAAAGTCATGCCAAAGGTGAGAAATGTATTAACTGAAACACAGGAAAGGAAAAGAATCAAAACAAGGCAAAAACGTCGAAACTGAAATTGAGTGATTGTCTAAAACAAACAATCCAAACCTACAGGAGTCTCGTTTAGAACGGGGTGAATATTGGCTAAAGTCTCTTATTCTGTCAAACAGTCCTTCTTGGTGGGAAGAAAGGGTTAGTTCTGTTCCATTCTGAGTTGGGAGGGACAGTTAGTTTCCTGCGTTAGAGGCAGACACAGAAAGGAGAGATGAGACGGGATAGTGAAGATGGGGAAACGCGGCTTTTGTTGGGGTTCTCAGGATACAGGGCGGCTCATCAGTCACGGACGGACACTTTGGGCTGACAGATCAGCCATGACAGCGGTTGCTTTGGTCCCTGGCTCACCTCCTTGAACAGGGTCATCATCTGGCTTGTTTGGTCATATCCCTCCCCTTCACTGGTCCTTCTCAGGCCAGGCCGAGCTGGATGGGCCGTCTCATCTCGCTGTGCTGGTTCTGTGCAGTGCAGTTGGTTTCAGGAGCAGGTTAAAAGCCAAAAGAGAGAGTGAGAGATGAGAGGAGGGAGATAGTGGAGGGTGGAAAGGAAAACCAAAGGGAGGGGAAGACACAGCAGGATCTCACACGTGTCAGGTCGGTGTCTTTTGTATTTTATTGATACTGATCTCAAAGGCCTGAAGAGTTACAGGTGTTTATAAACTCTTTCACTGTCTAACATTAAACAGCGATAGGTCAGTTTGGGGTTATTTTAAACAGAGACCTTAGTTCTTCTGGTCACTTGGCAAACACCCAAAAGCATTCACTCAAGTTAAAAGTTTATTGATCAAACACACAAAAGAAAAATAAAACAAAACAAGTATTTATACTGAACCTGTGGTTGAATGATTATACAAAACAAACTTCATTAAAATCTTTCCCCTTTTGGAGGCAAATTATCAGTCTCTTATTTTCAGAACCACATTATTGATGAACAGGAAAGCATTAATTTTACACTCAATCCTGGAGTGAAGAGGGCATTTACTTATCCTGTTGTAAACAAACAGACAGACACAAGAGGGAGGAGAGACGGGATAGAAAAGACGGGTCCAATATGGCTTTAGTTGATATATTTTGGATCTTTTGACAGCTGGCCAATTATGAGCGAATGCTTTGGCTGGCAGGTCGACCCTGACACCTGTGACTTTTATTCTGGTTCACAGTCTGGT
>NW_020672741.1:0-3424 GCF_002925995.2 Terrapene triunguis | reverse complement strand
TTCTGAAATAAAAAGTTGTCTGCAATGCAGTCCAAGAATTTGTTGGATAGTCTGTGCCCCGCTGTGTTATTTTCCCAACATATATCCGGATAGTTGAAGTCCCCCATCACCACCAAATCTTGGGCTTTGGATGATTTTGTTAGTTGTTTAAAAAAAGCCTCATCCACCTCTTCCACCTGGTTAGGTGGCCTGTAGTAGACTCCTAGCATGACATCACCCTTGTTTTTTACCCCTTTTAGCCTAACCCAGAGACTCTCAACACTTCCGTCTCCTATGTCCATCTCTACCTCAGTCCAAGTGTGTACATTTTTAATATATAAGGCAACACCTCCTCCCTTTTTCCCCTGTCTATCCTTCCTGAGCAAGCTGTATCCATCCACACCAACATTCCAATCATGTGTATTATCCCACCAAGTTTCAGTGATGCCAACAATGTCATAGTTGTATTTATTTATTAGCACTTCCAGTTCTTCCTGCTTATTACCCATACTTCTCGCATTTGTATATAGGCATCTAAGATACTGGTTTGATCTTTCCTCCCGGTTTTGTCCTGACCCTCCTTTCTCTCTGCCAATATAGCCCACACTCCCTCTCGTCTCCGACCCATCTCCCAGGTCTCCATGTTCCCCACTTACCTGCGGGCTTTGCTCACCTGTCCCCGTCGAACCTAGTTTAAAGCCCTCCTCACTAGGTTAGCCAGTCTGTGTCCAAATAGGGTCTTTCCCCTCCTCGAAAGGTGAACACCATCTCTGCCTAGCAGTCCTTCCTCAAATAGCATCCCGTGGTCTAGGAAGCCAAAGCCCTCCTGGCGACACCATCTGCGCAGAAAGGCATTCACCTCCATGATGCATCTGTCTCTGCCCGGGCCCCTACCTTTGACAGGAAGAATCGAAGAGAATACCACCTGCGCTCCAAACTCCTTCACCCGTACTCCCAGAGCCCTGTAGTCACTCTTGATCCGCTCAGTGTCACACCGCGCAGTATCATTTGTGCCCACATGGATGAGTAGCATGGGGTAGTAGTCAGAGGGCTGGATAATCCTCGACAATGCCTCCGTAACGTCTCGGATACGGGCTCCCGGCAGGCAGCATACCTCCCGAGATGAAATGTCAGGGCGACAGATGGGCGCCTCCGTCCCCCTCAGCAGAGAGTCTCCGACCACCACTACCCTACGTTTCCTATTCGCAGTGGTGGCAGCAGACCTCCCAGCGTTAGGGGTACGAGGCTTCTCCTCCTTTACTGTAGGGGGTGATGCCTTCTTTCCTGTATCAAGAAGAGCATAACGGTTACCTATTACCACAGCGGGAGGGTTCGGAGCAGGGGTGGAGCACTGCCTGCTGCCAGAAGTAACCAGCTGCCAGTGTCCACCCTGAGCCATCTCCTCCTCCACCAGTGGTGTATCAGCAGTCCTGTGTCCTGGGACAGCTACCTCAGCTGTCTCCACATGGACACTGTCCAGGAATTGCTCGTGGATTCGGATGCTTCTCAACATCATGTACTGCATGAAACTTTGAATTGTTAATTTTTACTGCCTACCCTGGTGAAATCATTCTTGTCACCTCAGCATTTTATCTTTTCATCTTATTTCCTAGTTCTATTTAGCTATTTATATCATGGCCGTCACTGTGCCTGTTTATTTTATTTATTTATTTTGATCTTTATGCACATCCACCAGAAAGGAGCACCTATCCCTTATTGTAGGTGCTTTCTGACAGTTACAAGAGTAATTATATAGTTGCATCTTTAATTCTCCTTCAGCCACTAATCACCATATCCACCACAGCCAACAATAACCTACTAGCCAAAACATATTACAAATCTTCTTCCAAAGCCCTCGTGTTGATAGGAAAAACAAATGGCTCATGCCCTGTGCATGCCCTGGAAGTGAATAAACTTGGACTATTTCAGATCAGTAGGGGAGTGAGTTCTAAAGCTGAGGGGCCTCATGGGGAATGCCCTGCCAGCTACATTCTCTCTCTTATATCAGTCAAGTTCCAGGTCAGGTGCCTGCACTGACCACACCTGTGGCAAAATGGCATAGAGAGAGAATTGGCCTCATTTCTGTTTAGGAATTATAGGTCAAAACCAGCAGCTTAAATTCTGCTGGATACCTGACAGATAGCCAATGTGCTGCTCTGGTCTCTGGAGAGTATGTGGTCCAGAGGAGGTTGGGGATGAGTTCCCTTGAAGAGGTATGTCGTGATTTACTGCTGATTTGGTAGGCTAGTTTTTTGTTAGTCAGTTAAAGAGTAAACAAAAATACTTCCTTGTTTCTGCGTGTCATACTAAGGTTCTTACTCAGTGTTGGTTCTGATTTCATTCAACTGTACTCAAGCAAATTCCCATTTGGAGGACTGAGTGTGCCTAAATAAGGTATCAAGATGGGGTCTTGTATAATTTTGTGATTCTGCTTGGGGTAGAGACTCATTTGCAGATTCAGATTTCTCTTTTAGCAGCTGGATAAAGAATTTATGTACATGCAGAGTTGCACCAATTATCTAAATTGATGTAGTTAAACTAGTGCAAAAGGTTGTATGGTCACATTAATTGACCGAATTTATCAAATTAGCTTAAATTGATTAGGAACAGATCTAAGGTAAACCTAAATACGCCACTCTTAAATTCAAGTAAGAGTGTCTATGTAGGGTTTTTCCATTTGCTTAACTAAATTGGTTTAAAAAATGTTCTACTTTGGGAAATCCTTCAGTGGGGGAACAAATGACAGAACAGACTTATATCTTGTATGAAGGCCTATAAATACCAAACGCCACTCTGCAATAATCCCAGAAAGGGGTGTACAGGCCTGATGAATCTCCTGCAGCATGATCCATGCCCTAAAAGTAAGAAAAAAGTCATGTTAGGATATGATATGATAGGAAGTCACACATCACTGAAGTCAGGAAGGTAGCTTCTTTCTTAGAGCCTGGTCCAAAGCCTATTGAAATGAATGGAAAGATTCCCATAGACTTTACGGGGCTTTGGATCAGGCCCTTATTTTGTAAAGTTTACTCCTTATCAGAGTCAGTATCTGATGATTCCATTGACTGTAATGGGAGTTGCTGAATTTTCATCTCATTTGAAAACTGGGCATTTATTCATTCCAACAAGTAAGCATGTAGCAGCTGATTTTAGGCACCTGTTTTTGAAAGTCTTGGTCAAAGTGTTTAAACACAAGGTTTTTTTTCCCTGCATTTATGAGGTGCAGAGTACTCGAGGCAGAGAATGTTGATCACTATTGAATCTATATGTTGATCTCTTATAAAGCCATCTCTAAAGTTGAGTATCAGAGGGGTAGCCATGTTAGGGCTTGTCTACACTACCGCGGTAGTTCGACGGCTGGCAATCGAACTTCCGGGTTCTATTTATCGCGTCTGGTGTGGACGCGATAATTCGAACCAGGAAGTGCTCGCCGTCGACTGCGGTA
>NW_020672740.1:0-1356 GCF_002925995.2 Terrapene triunguis | reverse complement strand
TTATTTATTTCAGACCATTTCTGCAATTTGTCAAAATCATTTTGAATGCTCATCCTGTCCTCCAAAGTGTTTGCAACCCCTTCCATCCACAACTTGATATCATCCACAAACTTGATAAGTGTACTCTCAATGCCATTATCTAAATTATTTATGAAGACATTGAATAGAACTGGACCAAGGGCACATACCTGGAGGACCCCACTTGATATGCCCTTCCAGCTTGACTGCGAACCATTGATAATTACTTTTAGTATATTTTCCAATTAGTCTTGCACCCACCTTATAGTAGGTTGGTCTAGCTTATATTTCCCTACTTTGCTTATGAGAATATTGCATGAGACAGTATGAAAAGCCTTACTAACATTGAGATATATCACATCTTTGACTTTCCCCCATACACAAGCCTTGTTACTGTCAAAGAAGGATATTAGGTTTGTTTGACATGATTTGTTCAAGACAAATCCAAGTCGACTGTTACTTATCACCTTATTATCGTCTAGCTGATTGATTATTTGCTCCGTTATTTTTTCAGGTACTGAAGTTAAGCTGATTTGTCTATAATTCCCTGGGTTGTCCTTATTCTCTTTTTCATAAATAGGTTCTATAATTGCACTTTTCTAGTCCTCTGGGATCTCTCCTGTCCTCCACGACTTCTCAGATAATTACCAGATAGTAAACTCTGGCCAACAATAGTTTGATTTTCTACCACATAGGCTCTGTGATCACATGTACCCTCTATATTCACATCCTACACATGACTGTAATAAACTTTGTAAAAAATATGCCTTGTGAGGTATCATTTGATAACTAAACTCACTGGTCAATAATATCATGGTGAAATGCATTTAGCAACATTATATGTAAAGTTATGAACATAAGTGGAAGTATCTACTGAAATGTGTTTACCAGACACATCTGGGGAGTGGGTAAACCAGTTTCTCAAAGACAAAGGACAAGCTGACACCTCTTGCCAGATGTTATCATTGTTGATTGGCAATCATCTGTCAAGTGGCCATTCTTTGGCAGCGAAGGGGGGCAGGAACAGATCAGTTTGCATTTTAAGAACCACCAACATGGAACCTCTTTGACCATCCTCACAGCTGATAGGAACTTTATCTAGGGGTAACCCTCAGGAAAATACATTTCAATGGGTGATTGAACTATAAAGGGGAGGGACAAAACACTCTCTCTCTCCTGAGAAGATAAAGGAACCAGCGTTTGGACTTCGGGAAGGGTTCTTGCCTGAGAATTTGGTTAGCCCTGTTGCTGGGAACATGTGGTAAGGATTTCACCTTGAACCAAATCTAATTTATTATGTTTTAGCTACTAGAAAGTGTTTTATCTTTATTTCTCTTG
>NW_020672739.1:0-1218 GCF_002925995.2 Terrapene triunguis | reverse complement strand
GGGATCATGGGCAGCCACCCGCCTAGAGCCCCGGGAGAGAGGCAGGGCTCTGCAGCACGGCCTCTGCCAGCAGGGGGTGCTGCAGGGAGCGGGATAGGGCCAGCAGGGGGGCGCTGCAGGGGGCAGGGTGGGGGCCAGCAGGGGGCAGGGGGGGGGGCAGGGGGGGGCGGGGGGGGGGGTGGGGGCCGGCAGGGGGTGCTGCAGGGCGCGGGGTGGAGCCAGCAGGGGGCGCTGCAGGGGCCGGGGTGGGTCCAGCAGGGGTCCAGCAGGGGGCTGGGTGGGGCCAGCAGGGGGCAGGGCGGGGCCAGCAGGGGGCGCTGCAGGGGGTGGGGTGGGGCCAGCAGGGGGCAGGGTGGGAGCCAGCAGAGGGCGCTGCAGGGCGCGGAGTGGAGCCACCAGGGGGCGCTGCAGGGCACGGGGTGGAGCTAGCAGAGGGCGCTGCAGGGGCCGGGGTGGGCTCCTTGGGGGCAATGTGGGGAGAGTCCCTAGGAACCCCGCGAGCCGTGCCTGGGGTCCAGGCCTGGCGACAAGGGCTGCCCAAAGTCGCCCCCCGGGCTAGACACCCGAGAATTGGGGTGGGGGGCTCTGGGTGAGGGTGTTACTCACGCTCCCTGCCCAGAACCCGCCCCCGGATTCCTCCCCCCAGGACAATGGGGCTGGAGGCGCTGGGGGAATGGAGGTGTGGTTCCCTGGGCTGGAACCTGGGGAACGGGGACGGGGTGTGGGGCCCTGGACTAGAACCAAAGATGGGGCGGGGGGAGGAGCCCTGAGTGGGGCAGACCCTGGGGGGATGGAGATGTGGGGTTTTGTGGGGGGCAGATCCTGGGGAAGATGGAGGTGAGGGGCCCTGGGCTCTGCAGACCCTGGAGGGAGGGGCTCTGGGTGGGCAGACCCTGGGGAACGGGGTGCAGGGCTCTGGGTGGGGGCGGATGGTGGTGCAGGGCCCTGGGCTGTGCAGACCCTGTGGGGGAGGGGTCGGGGGGGGCCCCTGGGCGGGGCAAACCTGGGGGGATGGGGGTGCAGGGCCCTCGGCTCTGCAGACCCTGGGGGGTGGGGGTCGGGGGTGCGGGGCCCTGGGCGGGGCAGACCCGGGGGGGATGGGGGTGCAGGGCCCTGGGCTGGGTAGACTCTGGGGGTGGGGAAGGGATGAGGGGTCCTGGGGGGGGGCAGACCCTGGGGGTAATAGGAGTGCGGGGCCCTGCACTGAGCAGACCCTGG
>NW_020672738.1:0-1254 GCF_002925995.2 Terrapene triunguis | reverse complement strand
TTCCCACTCTGATTCCCCTCCCCCATAGTTGCTCGGTAACTGTCGTTCGCTGGGCTTGCTCCATATTTTATCCTACGGCTTGTCTACCATATAGGCAAGCCACCTAGTTTTCTACTGCAGTGGTTCTACCTTTCCAGTTAGCCTGAGGTAAATCCTGCAATCACTGAGGGTATGTCTACACTACGAGAGTAGTTCGATTTTAGTTAAATCGAATATGTGCAATCGATATTAGAAAGTCGAACGTGTGTGTCCACACTAAGGACAGTAATTCGACTTTGTCAGTCCACACTACCGGGGAAAGCGTCGACATTGGAAGCGGTGCACTGTGGGCAGCTATCCCACAGTTCCCGCAGTCCCCGCTGCCCATTGGAATTCTGGGTCAAGCCCCCAATGCCTTCTGGGTAAAAAAATGTGGCGAGGGTGCTTTTGGGTAACTGTCGTCATCCGTCAGTCACTACCGCCCTGCCTCCCTCCCTGAAAGCGCCGGCGGGAAATCAGTTCGCGCACTTTTTGATCAGTGACAGCGCGGACGCCACAGCACTGCGATCATGGATCCCGCTGCGACCATCGCTGCAGTTGTGGCCGTTCTCAACACCTCGCACCTTATCATACACCTTTCCCTGAGGCAGATGCAGAGAAATCAGGCGAGGAGGCTACGGCACCGCCGTGAGGGCCTGAAGTCGGAGAGTAGCACAGAGCTGTCAGAAACCACGAGCCCCAGCGCCCAGGACATCACTGTGGCAATGGGGCATGTGGATTTTGTTGAACGGCGATTCTGGGCCCGGGAAACAAGCACGGACTGGTGGGACCGCATAGTGCTTCAGGTCTGGGATGAATCTCAGTGGCTGCGAAACTTTCGCATGCGGAAGGGGACTTTCCTGGAACTTTGTGACTTGCTGTCCCCTGCCCTGAAGCGCAAGGACACCCGCATGCGAGCAGCCCTGACTGTCCAGAAGCGAGTGGCCATAGCCCTCTGGAAGCTTGCAACGCCGGACAGCTACCGGTCAGTCGCGAACCACTTTGGCGTGGGCAAATCTACCGTGGGGGTTGTTGTCATGCAAGTAGCCAAGGCAATCGTCAAGGTACTGCTGTCAAAGGTAGTGACCCTGGGAAACGCGCAGGCCATCATAGATGGCTTCGCTGCGATGGGATTCCCAAACTGCGGTGGGGCTATAGATGGGACTCACATCCCTATCCTGGGACCGGGCCACCAGGCCAGCCAGTACATCAATAGAAAGGGCTACTTTTCAATGG
>NW_020672737.1:0-1029 GCF_002925995.2 Terrapene triunguis | reverse complement strand
GGGGCAGGCGGGGGGGAGTGGGGCTGTCGGGGTGGGGGCAGGCTGAGGGGGAGCAGGGGCAGGCGGGGGGGAGTGGGGCTGTCGGGGTGGGGGCAGGCTGAGGGGGAGCAGGGGCAGGCGGGGGGAGGGGGGCTGTCGGGGTGGGGTCAGGCTGAGGGGGAGCAGGGGCAGGCGGGGGGGAGTGGGGCTGTCGGGATGGGGGCAGGCTGAGGGGGAACAGGGTCAGACAGGACTAAGTAGGGGCCACGTAGGTTTAGGGCCCTGGGCGGAGGGGTGCAGGGCTAGCTGGGGGGCTGGAGGAGGGCAGGTCGGGGTCTATTAGGGTTATGCAGGGGAAGTGGAATATCCCTAGGCTGGGGGTCTCCAGGGGCAGGTCCAGGGCCAGGCTGAGAGGAGGGTGAGGCCTGGGTGGGTTGGGGAAGAGGAGCAGGGATGGGGGGTGTCAAGGAAAGGGTTGGGGTTGAGTTGTGAGGGATGTGGAGCAGGGTCAGGCTGGAGAGGCTCCGTGGGGGAAAGGGGGGCGGGGGCGGGGGGGGGAATGGGGGGCGGGGGGGGGGGTTGGGGGGGGGGGGGGGGGAAATGCTGAGGGAGTTGGGGAGGGCTGGTGCCGGAAAGCGGGTCTGGAGCAGAGCTAGGTTAAAGTCATGCAGGGGATGAGTGAAGCAGGACCCAGCTGGGGAGATTTCTGGGAGCGGGAGATGAGTGGCAGGTTGGGAGCAGGGATGTGAAAGAGGCAGAGGCTATGGTCTGGGGATGGGGTAGGAGAAGATGAATGGGGAGCATCAGTACAAGGTTGTGGGGGGAAGTGGGATCTGTTGGGTGACTGAGTTCTAGGTTGCACTGGGGGGCACAATTACTGCCCTGTGAGGAGGGGCACAGTAATAGAGTGAGGGGATCAGGGCGTGATCACAAGGTGGTGGGAATCGCTGTCCTTTTCTGGGTTGGTGAGGGGCTGGGCTGGCTGTCCCTTCCAGGCTGGAAGGTGGTTTGGAGCTGAGGTAAGGGCAGGGAGAGTTGTTAGCTTGGATG
>NW_020672736.1:0-1182 GCF_002925995.2 Terrapene triunguis | reverse complement strand
ATGGAGAGTCCACTACCTCCCTAGGTAACCAGTGTTTCACCACCCTCCTAGTGAAATAATTTTTCCTAATATCCAACCTAGACCTCCCCCACTGCAACTTGAGACCATTGCTCCTTGTTCTGTCATCTGCCACCACTGACAACAGCCTAGCTCCCTCCTCTTTGGAACCCCCTTTCAGGTAGTTGAAGGCTGCTATCAAATCCCCCCTCACTCTTCACTTCTGAAGATTAAATAAGCCCAGTTCCCTCAGCCTCTCCTCATAAGTCATGTGCCCCAGCTCCCTAATCATTTTTGTTGCCCTCTGCTGGACTCCCTCCAATTTGTCCACATCCTTTCTGTAGTGAGGGGCCCAAAACTGGACGCAATACTCCAGATGTGGCCTCACTAGTGCCGAATAGAGGGGAATAATCACTTCCTCGATATGCTGGCAACACTCCTACTAATGCAGCCCAATATGCCGTTAGCCTTCTTGGCAACAAGGGCACACCGCTGACTCATATCCAGCTTCTCGTCCGCTGTAATCCCCATTCCTTTTCTGCAGAATTGCTGCTTAGCCAGTTGGTCCCCAGCCTGCACTTGTGTTTATTGAATTTCATCTTGTTGAATTCAGACCAGTTCTCCAATTTGTCAAAGTTGTTTTGAATTCAAATCCTGTCCTCCAAAGTGCTTGCAGCACCTCCCAGTTTTGTCTCATCTGCAGATTTTATCACTGTACGCTCCACTCCATTATCCAAGTCATTAATGAAAATATCGAATAGTATGAGAGCCAGGTCTGACCCCTGCCGGACCCCACTAGATACGTCTCCCCAGTTTGATGCTGCATAGCAGGCTTGTCATCCAGGCTCAAGAGTACTGGGAGTCTTCCAAGGGACCCAGTCTGCGATCCAGTCAAACAGGCAAACCTGTGTTGGGCTTTGTTGATAAGGCTCTTTGTGTCTGAAGGTTGGCTTTGTGGTTAAGTCAAGGCATTAGGACCCCGGAGCTCTGAGTTTGCTGCCTGTGTGACCTTCTGCAGATGGTTTTATCTCTCAGTTATCCCTCAGTAAAATGGGGAGGATACTCCTTCCCTACCTCACAAGGGTGTTGGGATGATAAACTCATGAATGGTTATAAGATGTTCAGATACTAGAGCAGTTGGGGGCCATATATTTATGTGGACAGATCAGCTGGAAGAATGCAAGT
>NW_020672735.1:0-1284 GCF_002925995.2 Terrapene triunguis | reverse complement strand
GAGGCCATAAAGCCAGCTCAGCCAGGCAACTGAGGATCCCCCCCCCCCAGCCTTGACTCCAAAGCTGCGATTGGGGTGGAGCTCTTAAGCTATGATGGAATTTGTGTCCTTAGTATCCTTGTCTACGTTACCTGCTGGATCGACAGGCAGCGATCAATCCAGCGGGGGTTGATTTATCTTGTCTAGTCTAGACGTGATAAATCGACTGCCGAGCGCTCTCCCGTCGACTCTGGTACTCTGGTTCTCTGTGAAGACACCGCGGTAAGTCGATCTAAGTATATCGACTTCAGCTACGTTATTCACATAGCTGAAGTTGCGTAACTTAGATCAATTCCCCCCCCACCCCCACCAGTGTAGACCAGGCCTTAGTTGCTGCTGCCACCACATTGTGGAGGAGGGATGAGAAGAAGCCTGTCAGGGGAGCAAGACATTGGCAGCAGAGTGTTCCTGTTCTGCAATTGCTGCGTGATTCTTGGGGAAGGTCACAAATAAGTTGAGAGCCACAGGAAATGAGAGTCTCCTTTCCTTCCTTCCTTCCGCTGTCCCTGGCTGCTCTGCTTTCTTGCTAGCCCTTCCTCCTGCAAGTGGCATGGAACCAAGAGCCACTGCAGTTTCCCTGCAGTAGATATTCTCCTTCCATGTATTTGAAGACCCAAAGATACTGTCCCATGGAGCTTGCTCTCCATTTACACCACATGCCTTCACCCCAGCTTGTTTCTCTGTGTTTGGGGATTGTGTTTTTTTTTTCTTTGTTCTTTTCCAGATTGCCGTTGGCAGAAAGAAGATGGAAATAACCTTATTTGTATGTAATCCTTTTCTGAGCAGGGAATTTGGGGCTGGTAGAATGGAACCCGTGCACCACAGATCATCACCATGTAAAAGGGCCCTTCCTACTCCCATGAGCCCTGAGTTTCCTCCATCCACACACATCCATCTTGAAGATACCTGTCCCCAGATATACCTTTCCCAAGCCTAGTATGTGCTCTACTCCCTCTGCTCAGACCTCTCCTCAGTAGGGGCCACCTTTCTAGTGGAGGTTCTGAATCCCTCATAGATCACTAGGACTAGGGCCGTCACCCGCTCCATCAGCGTGGAAGGCAACTTAGGATTCTTTCAGGCCCATGGGCTGAGCTTTGCAGGCCCCTCAACAAACCCAGAGTGCCCCCCTCACAATAATTTTATGTGGCAGATACAGCTCAGTGGCACAGGATGCCACAGTAGCAGCAACAGACCCACGTGCTCTTCAGCTGTTAAAGCTGGCGCTTGGAACAGTCTTGCGCAAAG
>NW_020672734.1:0-1034 GCF_002925995.2 Terrapene triunguis | reverse complement strand
AAAAAGTGCGCGAACTGATTTCCCGCCGGCGCTTTCAGGGAGGGAGGCAGGGCGGTAGTGACTGACGGATGACGACAGTTACCCAAAAGCACCCTCGCCACATTTTTTTACCCAGAAGGCATTGGGGGCTCGACCCAGAATTCCAATGGGCAGCGGGGACTGCGGGAACTGTGGGATAGCTGCCCACAGTGCACTGCTTCCAATGTCGACGCTTTCCCTGGTACTGTGGACTGACAAAGTCGAATTACTGTCCTTAGTGTAGACACACACGTTCGACTTTCTAATATCGATTGCACATATTCGATTTAACTAAAATCGAACTACTCTCGTAGTGTAGACATACCCTAATAGAGGAGGTATCTGAGCCTCTAGCTATTATCTTTGGAAAATCATGGGAGACGGGAGAGATTCCAGAAGACTGGAAAAGGGGCAAATACAGTGCCCATCTATACAAAGGGAAATAAAAACAACCCAGGAAACTACAGACCAGTTAGTTTAACTTCTGTGCCAGGGAAGATAATGGAGCAAATAATTAAGGAAATCATCTGCAAACACTTGGAAGGTGGTAAGGTGATAGGTAATAGCCAGCATGGATTTGTAAAGAACAAATCGTGTCAAACCAATCTGATAGCTTTCTTTGATAGGATAACAAGTCTTGTGGATAAGGGAGAAGTGGTGGATGTGGTATACCTAGACTTTAGTAAGGCATTTGATACGGTCTCTCATGATATTCTTATCGATAAACTAGGCAAATACAATTTAGATGGGGCTACTATAAGGTGGGTGCATAACTGGCTGGATAACCGTACTCAGAGAGTAGTTATTAATGGTTCCCAATCCTGCTGGAAAGGTATAACAAGTGGGGTTCCGCAGGGGTCTGTTTTGGGACCGGCTCTGTTCAATATCTTCATCAACGACTTAGATATTGGCAAACTCTTAAGTTTGCAGATGATACCAAACTGGGAGGGATTACAACTGCTTTGGAGGACAGGGTCATAATTCAAAATGATCTGGACAAATTGGAGAAATGGTCT
>NW_020672733.1:0-2786 GCF_002925995.2 Terrapene triunguis | reverse complement strand
ACAGTTCCCCAGCAAAGTCAGACAAGTAAGGCCTGCTTTATTTTTTTCCCTCTGAGATGGTAAACAGTATAATTGCTCGTAGCTAAATTACCACACAGCTCTTTCTAAGGAAGCACATTCTCAATGTAAAAGCATTACAGAGAAAATACACCTCTACCTCGATATAACGCTGTCCTCGGGAGGCAAAAAATCTTACCATGTTATAGGTGAAACCGCGTTATATCGAACTTGCTTTGATCCACCAGAGTGCGCAGCCCCGCCCCCCCGGAGCACTGCTTTACCGCGTTATATCCGAATTCGTGTTATATCGGGTCACGTTATATCGGGGTAGAAGTGTATATGAAAAACAATAAAAGAAGTTACCCACCTGCTAATAAGCTTACCAGAGATCACCCCAACTCCAGCAAGGGCTCTGGTAGGAGTCAATCCTTCAAACCCCACCAAGAGATTTTCCTGTGGTTACAAATTCACAATGGCCTTGGCTCAGAACAAGCACCCCCATGAATCTGAGTCACTCCTTTATCCAATTGGGGTCTTTGATATGCAGAGAGTGCCACAAGGACTCCTCATTGTTTCAGCCAGACTGTAGTGAGGTGGACAGGCCTCCCTCCCCCCGGGGTGAGTGAGGGAGTGTTACACACCCCTTGGAGGGTGGAGCCTAAACCTCCCTGCTCCCCTTGCAGGAAGGAGAGGGGCAGGGCCGGAAGTATAAAAGACCAGACCTGCAGCCCATTTGGGGTGAAACCTGCAGAGGAGAAGGATGTCCCGCTGGTTCCAGAGCAGCCTGAAGTGGATTCCCCGCCTAGCTCGGTCCACGGCCCCGACACGGATGACAACTGGTCTGGAGTGCCCGCTGCCATTTACCTGGAGGAGTCGGACAACGCCTGGACACCAGAGGTACCCATGCCAGGGGAGGCAGGAAGTGGCCCAGGGGCAGCTACCGTAGGGCTGGCCACAAAGCCCAGACCCCCAGCATCGGTGTGTTGCGGCTGGATCCCCGCCGACCCCGGGGCAGCTGGTGTTGCTTCTACCAGGGCCCTGGACTGGGACACGGTGGAGTAGGGAGGGCCCACGTTCCCCTGCCCCTCCCCCTGGGTGGCTGACCCTCATTCCTCTGCAAGGGGCTCCCACTCTGAAGAGGAGTAGCCCTAGCCCCCTGAGACTGTTGTCTGCTGGCTGCCTGAGCCCTGCAAGCCCAGGCCCCAGCCTACCTTTAAGACTGAGGCGGTTACTGGCTGCCTGAGCCCAGGCAAGTCCAGTACTCAGCTAAGCAGAGATCAGCTTGGAGGTGGTCTACTTCAGCCCTCCAGGGGCCTCCCTCCCCCGGGGTGAGTGAGGGAGTGTTACACAGACAATGGGATTCACTTCAAGTATTTCCTAGGAAATGCACTCAACTAAAAACTTGTCCACACTGGCAATTTACAGCGCTGCAACTTTCTCGCTCAGGGATGTGAAAAAACACCCCTCTGAACGCAGCAAGTTTCAGCACTGTAAAGTGCCAGTGTAGACAGTGCACCAGTTACGCCCCTCGCGACCACAAAAGCCACATTTAAGTGCTCTTGCTTTAGCGTTGTCAGTGTAGACTAGCCCTAAATCTTGTCTGGTCTGTTGTTTCAAGAGAGTCCTTTTGAAGCTCATAACCCTTCCCAAGCTTTACATTAGTGCTGTCTCCCTCTTAAAGAAGTTACATACAATACCACAGCAATATATAAACATTTGCATTTAAAATACAATGAACTCCTAAGATATTTCAACTTAAATCAGTAAGGTTTAACGTAACTCAGTAAGGTTTGTCCAGGATATTGCAGGGAAGTGCCGTCTCTGTCACAGTAAGTATAAGACAAGAGACAACATATGGATACATAATGACATATGGGCTACGTTCATAAGCCAGCTCCATGCACCTACATGGGAAACAGCCATTATTATTGGTACCCTTTCTGCGGCCCAGTTAGTCAATATTGGGGGTATTGCTGAGAGAAATTAACGATATGAGTCAGGTATTTCTAGGTGCAACTCTGCTTATTCACAAAGAATCTACACAAACTTGTTTCCCTGAACAAATAGAAACAAACCACAAAAGGCAGTCTCTCTGCTCAGAAATCCAAATCTGCCTTTTCAGTAAGTACTGTACCATAGGCCCTATAGCACAGCTTCTCTCCAGGGCCACACTCACCATTACTTCTCTCTGTAGTGTATCTTGGCTTTCTGCCTCTCACACATACAGGCACACATAGCTGCAAGCAAACAATCAATCCCCGTCTAGCCCCTTCATTTGCAGGTACATGGTTTAACTCTGCTCAGGTTTTCTAATGCAGCCTATTTCCTTGGGCAGTGGCTTCCTAGTGTTCCCAGTGATCACTATATAAAGGGGCCTAACTGCTCTTTCCATCAAGCCTGAACGAAAGACTGTTAGCACACTCATCAGTTTTAACTAGGTCTATGATTATTGGCAACCATAACACTATTTTCTGCATTTTAATAGTGTCCAAAGGGCCCAAGCAGGATCAGGGCTCTATTGTGCTAGGTGCTGTACAAATGCACAGGAAAACGTGGTCCCAGCTCCAATGTAATTTAGCTTTCTAATCTAATCCAGAATGCCATCTGAGCATATTTGTACAGGACAGTGTGAATGCCCTGATATAACAATGTGATGTGATAATTCAGAGAGAGTTAAACTCTGTCTTTGACCAGAGGGACAACAAGTGCAACAGAAACAACTCAGCCATGAGGGGAAGGTGGCAAGAATGAGACTGGTCTCAGGTGAAGAAGATGATTGGTCATTC
>NW_020672732.1:0-2707 GCF_002925995.2 Terrapene triunguis | reverse complement strand
TAGAAAGGGGACGGGTTCCTTTCTCACTTATTGGAGAGCCCTCCATTAACTGTACATCCACAGATAATATAAATGGAGACTGGAGCGGGCCTGCCCCTGAATGCAAAGGTGATGGGATCCAATTACTGTAAAACAAGGTGGCAGTGTGCACGTACACATTAGCAACGTAAGTCGTAACATTGCCACTGCTAAACAGATTAGGAGTCCTGGGGGCAATCTTATTCCCACCCCTCAGCACATGTTAGTCACACCCATAGGAGAATAGAGCCCAGTTTGAGATTTGCAGAGACACTAAGGGGTGCAGGGAACTGCACTTATTGTGTCCAGATGGCCCCGGTTCCCACGCACCCTGCCAAGAACTGCTGCCTGTCCACACTCTGTTCCAACCCCTCCCTCAGGCAAGGAGCCAGGAAGCTAGAAGAGGCAGTTGGTGTCAGTATGGGAGGAGGAAGTGACATGGAATCCTGGAAAATCTCCATGTGGGGAGACAAGCTGGCAAAACGAGACTGACTACTCACATGGAGGAGAGAGCCAGACAAGATCTTCTGCTTCTCAAAGGGAGAAGCTGTGCCAAGACAGGGGATGGAGCAGGGCTTGGAGCTGAGTGGGGAAGGAGAGGAGAAGAAGGATAGAGGAGTGGAGTTTATTCAGCTTCTGTCCTCACTTAGAGTCTTCAGAAGAAGAATACTGGAGCTGATCGAAATTGACATAAGAACTTTGTTTGAAAAAGTCTTTTTTTAAAAAAAAAAGGGCAAATTATTTTGTGAAAAACTGTCCACATTACTGAATGTTTTATTTTTCATGTCATTGTTTTTAATGTTCTTCCCCTCACCTCCCAACAACTCTCATAAAATGTTGTTGAAATGGCCATGGAACCTACTGAAAACCCCATTTTATGGGTGGTGGTTTTTTTTTTTTATTGATCATATTTTTGATAAGATATATGTGGGAAACGCAGCTTTTTGCTCACTCTAGAAACTATTCCTGTTAAGGTTTCTGCAGGTAAACCTGGAGTGTATCTGCCTATCTTCACAGGAGACCAGATCTGAGTGTCTGTGTCAGCTATAAGCACAGCTAGAACTCTAGAGAAATGATTTTATAATGTCCACAAATGATAAACAAGAAGACGGGGCAGTTCCAACAGCTCCTGCTGCCCAATGAAACGTCTCTTGTCAAAGACTGTAATTATGTGTGTGCATGCTCGCGCGCTCTCTCTCTCTCTCCCCAGCCCCATATCCCCACAATTGCCTGTGACAGAACTGCCATTGCAGGTGGTCACTAATTCAGCAGGTGTAGTTTGATACTTTACTTGAGTTAAGAAAAGGCTAGATGAAGAAGACTAAAACTTGCCTACTAGGTTCTATCAAAACCGATGCCCCAAGGAATTTGAGAACATGGCATCAGACCCACTGATACTTTCCTGCTTTTCCTTAACACGATGTTTCAAATAGGTGGTTTCTGGGGTGGATTTGCGGGCCGGGGGGGAGAAACAGGGACAGGAGCATTCAGACATGTCATGATCTCTGCAGGGCCTTGTGTATTTGCTTTCAAATCTGTTCATATCCCCCTGGTAAATAGATCTGATTCCACAGAAGTATCTTCACTTTGGTTCCCAATTTTGGATTTAACAGTAAATCTCCCAAGCTGACACTGGTTTTTCTTACACAGTCGTTCGCTGTGAACAGCCAAGAGTTGACCATGGAAAACAGACGACTGGATATAGTCCTGTATACACCTACAGAGCCGCTGTTCTGTTTGAGTGTGAACACCGCTACACCCTCAAAGGCAGTAACGTACTTCATTGCAATGAAAATAGTAGATGGGATCCTCAGTTACCAGTTTGTGAGCGAAGTGTCATATGGTGACTACCACCTCCTTCAAACTGACCCTGCAGCCCTTGGTTGCCCAAGATTCGGGGACAGCCAGTTTGATGTCTCCTTTGTTTTAAGAGAGAAAATAGTGACTGCTGTGTAAGCTTGCATGCCACTGTGCTGACACAGCTCCATGATACTTCAGTTAAATGACTCGTATGCTGAAAACAGGGATTCCAGTTTTATTCTATTGCAGGCAGTGTTGCTGAGTGGATAGAGCACTGAAGTGGGACTCGGGAGACCTGGGTCCTATCCCTGCTGAGTGACCTTGGGCAAGTCACTTCCTCACTCTGTGGCCCAGTTTCCCCTGTAAAACAGGAATAATGATACTGTGGTTCTTTGTAAAGTGCTTTGAGATATAATGAAGAAGAGCTATGTATTGCTGTTTATGTATTGTATAAATTCTTAAGCTGCACTCATCACCAGAATATCTGAGTGCCTTCCAGTATTGCATTAAATAATGTAACTATGCACCTGGTGTGTGTGTGTTTGTGTTTTGTTTTGTTATTTTTCCCCCTCTCATCCTCTCCGGAGAGAACCATGTGCAGTGGAGTTTCTTGTTTTGTGATAGGGTTTTAGGTTTGTGGGGGTTTATAAATATACATGTCTTTTATGTCACATTCTTGTAGAGGAGAATTATTTCTCAATAAGATTTCCTGGTTATGTATGTCCTTAAACTTCTATTTTTACTCTTAGGTAGCTGTGATGACCCACCTTACATTCATAATACTTTTCGAGATCATTCTAACAGCAACTTGTTTCTGGCTGGGACTGTAGTGAAATATAACAGTGTGGGAGGTTATGAGTTAATCCCTGGAATATCCTCTGCGAGTGTT
>NW_020672731.1:0-1132 GCF_002925995.2 Terrapene triunguis | reverse complement strand
AGATGATGCATTTGACCATGCACTGCGTGGCAAGGAAAAGACGGCATGGAAAGCCTTCCAGTTAGTGGCAATAAATTTTCTCGGAAACAACAAGGCAGACAACTACAGGTTGTTGGTGGAAAACCTCCACAAAAGCCTTGGTTGCAATATGTTACTAAAGATACATTTTTTGCACTCTCATCTAGATTTTTTTTCCACCGAACTGCGGAGCAGTGAGCGACGAGCACGGCGAGCGATTTCACCAGGACATTGCAACAATGGAGAAACACTGTCA
The DNA here is from genome assembly GCF_002925995.2 of Terrapene triunguis. Classification (NCBI taxonomy): domain Eukaryota; kingdom Metazoa; phylum Chordata; order Testudines; family Emydidae; genus Terrapene; species Terrapene triunguis. Next base: position 858 of record NW_020672731.1, on the reverse strand, counting down.
GGGCAAATGGAGCCCATCAATGCTTGCAGACTATTGCTGGACAGTGACAAGAGATGCTCCATTTAATGAATACAAGAGATAAGCCAAGAAGCGCCGAGTAGACACTGAATAGGACTAAACTATGTACATAATAGTTTTTTGCCTTTTGTTTCATAATAAATTTTATTTATATAACCCTTTTGCTGATTTTTAAAGTGTTACATAAACAGGACAGGTGAAATATTATCATGTAAAGCAACCATAAACACATGAAAAGACCTAGGTTTACAATTTGATTAAAACTCTACTATCTACACAATATACATAGACATAAAATGTAAAAACTTAAATATCTTAGAAACAGTAGCCAATCCGTTGTTTTAATTGTCATATTTGAATTCAGCACATCAAAATACATAATAAATAGCACATTTTATCTCTGAGGCAGACGACTTCTCAAAAATTGTAGACCAGTGTAATGTTTAGGGATAGCTCAGTGGTTTGAGCATTGACCTGTTAAATCCAAGGTTGTGAGTTCAATTCTTGAGGGGGCCATTTCAGGATCTGGGACAAAAATCTGTCTAGGGTTTGGTCCTGCTTTGAGCAGGGGGTTGGACTAATGACCTCCTGAGGTCCCTTCCAACCCTGATATTCAATGACTCTTTTAGAGGATTCTTTTATAATTCCTAAAACAATGGTTCTCAAACTTTTTTTCTTTTTGTGCACCACTTGAAAATTGCTGGGGGTCTCAGCAGACCACTTAATGATCTTTCCAAATGTTGTTTGTACTATGATATAACTATTGTAAAGCGCTTTGGATAAAAGCTCTATTAAAAAAATCTTAATGATCGTTTTTTGTTCTACAAATAAAAGCACACA
>NW_020672730.1:0-4722 GCF_002925995.2 Terrapene triunguis | reverse complement strand
GTGTGTATGTATATATGAAGGAGTGTGTGTATGTATGTGTATATATGTGTGTGTGTGTGTGTATGTGTATATATATATAGCTACATATTCGGGCTTGTGTGTTACCTTTTTTGTATCTTTAAATTGCTGTCACTATTGCAGAACCCTGCAATTTGAGTAAGCAGACCAATGGTGTCTTTTTTTAAAATGTATTTAATGCACTGATATTTTGATTTTCACCGATAATGATTTTTCTTGTAAATTGTTCTTACGTTATTACTTCATTCATAAGGTTTGATTCCATTGATCTATATGGATCATGGCTGATACACAGTTTCCAACTTCTTTAGAGACCATTAATGACACTCTTCTTTCACATCCATAAACTACTTATGCCTTCTTTCCCACTTTTTTCGAGTTCTTTTAAGCAAGGAAAATGGACCTTGAGACTGGTTGTTTATTTTATGGATATGGATTTAAGTGTCCGGATCCTTTCTCTTTTTCTTACCCTTCTTGAGAATACCTGAGAGCACTTGAATAGGTCAAAGTGTGAATTTTATTGGTGGATGGGGAAATCTGGCTCAATTTCTTAACAATGAAATGAAAAACTTAGCACTGGACTTCTATAAAGGAGGTATCTGAGCACATTTCTAAGATTCCCTTCACCCTTCCTGAGAGTAATAGCCTTGTGTATTCATAAGAATAACCATACTGTCTCATATCAGTGGTCCGTCTAGTCCATTATCTTGTCTCTGGCAGCCGTCAGTACCAGATACCCGCGTCTGACGAAGTGGGTATTCACTGTTAGTCTTAACAGTGAATCTGTTAGTCTTAAAGGTGCCACAGGACTCTGTTGCTTTTTACCAGATAATAGTAACTTACTATTTAGGTACACCTCTACCCCGATATAACGCGACCCTATATAACACGAATTCAGATATAATGCGGTAAAGCAGCGCTACTGCGGGGGCGGGGCTGCACGCTCTGGTGGATCAAAGCAAGTTCAATATAACGCGGTTTCACCTATAATGCGGTAAGATTTTTTGGCTCCCGAGGACAGCGTTATATCAGGGTTGAGGTGTAGTTCTGTCCATCTGTAAAACTCAGTGTTTTACAGAAGTGTGTAAGCTTCATGCGGAAACTGAGGCACATATCTTTTACACGACTTACCCAAAGTCATAAGGGAGTCACTGGCAGAGCTGTGAAAAGAACCCAGATCTCCTAAGTTCTAATCTAGTGCCGTATCCTTTAGATCTTGAGAGGGAAGCAGACGGTTCTTCTGTTCTAAGAATGTCCAAGAAAACATTCATGACAAGTGAAGAAACACTGAAGTGTGGCCATTAATACATTAGTTGCATTTTAAACTGTGTAAATTACTTTTCAAAACATTGTATGCATATGATTTATTTGTAGCTGAGTGCTAACGGTATATGGGGTCTTTACAGAGCATGGGGCAGACAGGGTACAATGTTCAAAAGTGACTTAGGCACTTAGAAACCTAAATCAGACAATGAGACTTCAGCTCCTAAATCCCTTTTGACAAATGTGATGAGGAGTTTGACTAAACAGGCACACTGAGGAAAGTTAATCTGAGTTAACTGGAGGTGTGAATTAAAGTGGATTAATTCAACCCTGTTCGGACACTTTTATTCAGAATTAGTGACCTTCATTAAGTTCAGTTTAAGTCACTTTGGAAGTGAATGAAGCTACACCGAATTAAGATCATGGTAATTCTGAATGTCATTTAAGCACTTTTGAAAAATTTACCCAAGGTGCCTGTCTTGATCTGTGTTTGTATTCTAGTATTTATTTGTATTGCAGTGTCACCTAGAGACTCATATCAGGCTCAGAGCCCTATGATGCTAGGTGCTGTACGAACATATTAAAGGGACAGTTCCTGCCCTGAAGAGCTTGTGATTAAATCCACTGTGATTTGTTATCAATAGTTTGCACAAGTACTACTTTGTCTGTGACTGATTACCAGCACCAGATGATGGGACTCAGTACCCAGTGCATTGTGGATGCTACCAGAAATAAATATTTATAAACAATAGAGACTGAGGATGCACAGTAAGTGGGCTTTGAGGAGCTATTTGAAAGAGGAGGGATGTGTTTTATTGCACTGGGATAAGGAAGCATTTCAGACATATGAGGGCAACACGTTGGGAAGGTGCAGGGATGAGTGGGAGTAAGGGAGTGGCTAGAGAGAGCCTTGGTATTTATGGACAGACTTATGAAACCATTTTTCTGTACCTTTTGTGTTCAGTGATCACACCTCTATGCCCAGAAGCAGTTTAAGGATTTGGGGATTTTCAAATCACTCCTTCAAACAAGCTTTTCGCTGTGCATCCTCAAAGCTATTACTAGAAACAAATAGCAGTATTATTATTTAGTACAGTGATAGTGTGCTGATCTATTGGATCTGCTACCCTAACCTGTGCTAATCTTTCATAAAGTGACACTTGTCTGATTTTTGTTGTTGGCGATTTCTATTAGATTAGACTGTAAACTCTTTGAAGGGATTGTCTCCTATGCTGTGTTTCCACCGTGCCTCATACAAGAAGGCTTAGATCCTGATTGGGACCTGTAGGCATTACTTGAATCCAAACAACAAATAATAGTAGTAGTTCCTAGAATGTAAGCAAATTAGTGAAAGGCAGCTTGCCTGCTTTATGTTCTCTAGAGTGCCCAGTTCAACGTAGGCGGTCTCACAGAACTAACACAACCTTGTGTGTGTGTAAAATATGAATTTAAAAGGGATAGTTGTCCAAATAAGCTGTATGGTTTGTGTACTATGGTGAATTCTAGTGCATCATAGGCATTGACTGCTTACTCCTTACATCTCCCCTGTGAAGTTGGTAAGTGTGATCATCCTCATTTTGCAGATGGGGAAATTGAGGCATGGAGAGAAGTGAGTTGATAAAGGCTACCGAGGTAGTCTGTTTAGAGCAGGGATTTGAATGTAGCAGTCCCTTGTGCTTAGTCACTGACTAGACCAGGGTTCTCAAACTGGGGGTCGGGATTCCTCAGGGGTCGCGAGGTTATTACATGAGGGGTCGTGAGCGGTCAGCCTCCACCCCAAATCCCGCTTTGCCTCCAGCATTTATAATGGTGTTAAATATATAAAAAAGTGTTTTTAATTTATAAGGGGGGGTCGCACTCAGAGGCTTGCTATGTGAAAGGGGTCGCCATTAAAAAAGTTTGAGAGCCACTGGACTAGACCATTCCACCTCTCGAGCTGCTGAACTGTCTTGTTATTCAGCGAAGAAGCCAGCTGAGCTGCATGCAATTTGGCTGGGAGGGAATTTGTGATACCCCACTGTCATCAGTGGCAGCCTGAATGATGAGGCTCAAGTCAAGGGACTGTGACTTTATAGTTTTCACGAGCCCCAAAGGGCAGCTCTGGGCAGCTGTTTGGGGGTTGGGGTGGAGGGGTGGAATGGGAGTAACCTGTGATATTAAGGAAAAACCAGTCATGACTTTTCAGCTCTAGTGATCAGTTTATATTGGGTTATGTTATCAAACATGTTTTGGCTAGAAGATTAGCTATTTAAAAATGGAAGCTGAGAGTCTCCTTTATATTTCTAAGGAGGGCTACCAAGTGCAGTGGGGTCTAAAATAGGTGCTGTTTGTTAGGCAAGAAGCTTTCTTAAAAATAACAGGGAAGGATCCAGATATATCTGGGGTCAAATAATCTGTTTGTGAACAGGTAGAAGAAGTAGCTCTTCACTGCAGCTTTTGACCAACAATGTGCTTTCTCTTTTCAGAGACTGACCAAACAGGAGTTCTGGCAACTGGTGCAACAGAGCTATGGCTCTGAGCTGGGCCTGAACAGTGAGGAGATGGAGAGCTTTTACTCCTCCTCTGAAGACAATGGACAATCTAGGTAAGAAGATACTACGGATACTTATCTTTTATGGAAATAGAAAACTGTTTCCACAACTCTGTCTTAAAATCCTCCTTCAAAATTGCCTCCATTACTGGCACTAATCTGTACGCATTTTAGCAGCCTTAGCAAAGGGGCTAAAGTACTGACTAGGCATAAAGACTCGATTGCCTTCACTCTATTGTAGGTTGAGCAGAACTGAGACCCCCTTAGTGTGGAGAAGTATGAGGAAGCTCGTGTTTCCATAGCTTTTCCTGGTTCTGTTCAGGTAAAGGAATCTAGGAATTGTGTGTGTCATATTTTAAAAAAATCCCATATTATATTACTAATGCCACTTTAGATTGGGTATTCTCAATCTTCCCCATGCTAGAATCTAGTCAGGCCCATCATGCTAGTAAGCAGGATATTGCTGAGGGATTATGACCCTCTGCTACCTTTTCATGAACCCCAGGTTGAGACCCTCTGTCTTAGATTATTAAAACTGAAACACTTAAAACTGCTGCTTTATTTTTCACCATTTTACAGTTGGTTAATTATTATTATTATTATTGGCCAATGAAAGTGGATTTATCAGTGTCTCTTTCTGGTTCTGATACAGTTTATTTGACTCCTTCAAATGACCTGGAGCAAAATTGTTAATTTTCAGCTTTACTCTTTAAACAATGTGGTTTTAATTTTCTACATGCCCTTAGATGGGCACATCTTATAAAAGTGAACAAAAATTAATGAATGCACTAACACTTAGTGCTGTTGTGTTTTGAATGAAAATGCTGAGGAAATGTGTATATCCCCAAAAAAGCCCCTGCCTGTTTTTTTTATAATGTTTCATAGTATAATCTTCAAAATATTTTGACATA
>NW_020672729.1:0-1020 GCF_002925995.2 Terrapene triunguis | reverse complement strand
CCAGAGCAATTCCAGGAGACATGGTGGGGTTTCTGGAAATTCTCTTCACTTTCCTCTTGCCATGTAAGTTTCTCGAACTCAATTCTGTTTATTATTTACGGTTATTTATGCAGCATTGTGGGCTTGGATCCCCAGAGTTACAGCAGTTTTATTCCAGAGCAACTCTAGTGAAAGCAATGGAGTAAGACTGGTCTCAGCACCTCTGATTGTGTATGGAGCTTTACAGATAATCCAAAAACAATTGGCCCAATTCTCCACTGCCCTGCCCCTTGTGCAGTCACTGACACCTGTGCCTGGGAGAGAACAAACCCTGAGATCAGAATTGTCCTCTCACTCACACCTGTGGCTGAAATTACACACTTCTCCCTCACCATGCACACTTCTAAATGAAGATACAAGGTGAAAGGCAGCAGAGAAGCCACCCCAGTGTCCCTTCAGTCTAAGCAGCAGAGTCTCTGCATAGAGCGACATTACTGCTCCGTTTAGATGGATTATTTCTAGCAGCCATTTCCTCATTGCTCCTTATCCTCCTTTTGCCTTCCAGCTGTGCTGTGGGCCATTCACTTGGAGCAGGAACCAATCTCCATCACAAAGGAGCCACGTGTGAGCAGCACTGCTGAATTCACCTGCAAAGTGTCTGGCGGGTCAGAGTCTACCTATATCCACTGGTACCGAGCCCCAACTGGAGGGGCACCGCAAAGGCTGCTCTACCTTTCTTACTCCAAGCCTCAAAGCTGGGACACCGGCTTCTCCATCGAAAAAGTCACCGCCTATTTTCAAGGCAATAAAATCTGCAAACTGTTGGTGCACAAGCTGGAAAAGGCAGACAGCGGCCACTATTACTGTGCCGCATGGGATTATGCACAGTGCCACAAACCTCCTGCAGCTCTGCACAAAAAACCCCAACAACAACAACAAAAACAAAACCACACACGCCACAGCCGGGGGGGCTGGGCTCAACTCTCACATTACTGCTGCAGCAGAGCTGAGTGAGCCCCACCCTCAGCCCACCCTATAGAT
>NW_020672728.1:0-3057 GCF_002925995.2 Terrapene triunguis | reverse complement strand
AATGTGTTTAAAAGAGAACTAGATAAATTCATGGAGGTTAAGTCCATTAATGGCTATTAGCCAGGATGGGTAAGGAATGGTGTCCTTAGCCTCTGTTTGTCAGAGGGTGGAGATGGATGGCAGGAGAGAGATCACTTGATCATTACCTGTTAGGTTCACTCCCTCTGGGGCCCCTGGCATTGGCCACTGTCAGTAGACAGGATACTGGGCTGGATGGACCTTTGGTCTGACCCAGTATGGCCATTCTTATGTTCTTATGTTCCAAACAGTTTCTCTTCACCCACATCTTTTTTGTCTCCCTTTCTTCTTGTAGAAAAGGAGAACAGCAGGGGAACAGTTTTTTACACTAGTATGAAGGAGGAAGAGCTTGCCTTAGATAAGAAAAGTGCAATCTTTTTACCTCCTGCTTTCTGGCTGGAAGAGAGAACATGTAATGTTTCTCTATAGAATGGAGCACAGCGAACACATTTAACAACTCTCCTAAACCCTGAACTCCCTATTATGAAAACCAGTAATTGAGCAGGGAAGTGTAATGATGGCTCATGCTTAGACTCACTATGTACCGCTCTCAAAAGAAATTGTCCTAATGAGCTTCTCAATGTCATAAGCATAGTTGACAGAATGGTACCTGCCCCCAGTCTCAGTAGAGAAGAAAACCCCTACCATGAGAATTGATATACATGGTAATTACTTGAAAACAAATTCCGTAGCCCATCAAGAACAAACAAGAGGGGTTCCCCACCAAAAAAAATAAAAATAAAAAAAACTCACAAACCCACAAGACCTAACTGCTTAACAGTTTATAATATTTTAAATGAGTAGGGTGGAAGGAATGTAATCAAACCATCACATTTAAAAGACCAAACGTAAAATAGGCAAAATCCAGTGTTTCATTCGGAACCAAGTATTTTTAAAGAAAAGTAGACATAACTCATCTGAAGCGTTAAACAAATAGAAACCAACACAAGTTATAGAAAATGAATTTGAATAGTAGAGCACCAGAGATTCACAGAAGATCCACTGTAGATTGTCGCTGTACAGGCATTCCCTCAATTCTTGGGGAAGATTGAGTGTTTCAGTTTCACATGAAAATGTACAAACTATTTGCTGTGATATTTACTAGATGATAGGGGTTGAAGAAATTGAGAGCGCAGAAAGCCCAAACCCTCTATTTCAGTATCTCCATTCTCAGTCAGCACCTTAACTCCTTAATTCTATGAACAGGGCATTAGTTGGCTTCCTACCCTGTACAGGAGTGGCCCAGTCCGTACCTGCAGCTGAGATGAGTACAAGACAAGAGTCATCTGTCTCTTGGCTGAGGAAACCTCTGATAACACATCAGTGCTGCATATACTAAGTATTTCTGAAACCCTGAACAATATGGCTCATAGATGACATGTGATGATCAAGAGCAGACCATTTATTTATGCTCAGTGTTTTCCCTAGAATAGCAAGTCTCATACTTTATTGGTTCATATACCACTTTCTTAAAGAGTTGTTGTGAAGAGAGTTGATGGAACATTAAACTCATGTACCACAATTTGGGAACCCCTGACTGAGAACCCTGTCTTGCTATGAGTCCCAATTAGTTACATACTGCCATCCTGGAATCACTCTAGTGCATCAGAATATCAGCCAGCAATAGCCAAACTAGTGTTCCAATACAAACGTTATTTATGGAGCCATTGGCAAAGCACAACTGACTAAGATCTCAGTAGTTTAGCCTGTTTCTTTCTCAATCAACTGCAGAAGCCTTTACTTGGTCTTTGCCCCAAAATTATGACAATCTGTCTTGGTCATGTGTTTGTACAATGCCTAGCACAAGGGGGTCTGGTCCATGACTGGGATTCCTTGCCACTACTGCAATATAATTTACACCTGGAAGGACTGAAAGGTAAACAGACAGAAACCACCTCTACTGCTTCTGATTCTACAAAGCCCAAAAAAGAAAACTAAGGAAAAAAAGGAAAACAGATTGTGTACCTATGAGTGAAAATTTTCTGTATGTTTTAATCAGTGGAAATTGTAAGATGGAAAGTTCTTTAGTATGCTAACACTAACAAAGCCGATTAACCAAATACCCATGGAGAAGGGGAGAAAAAGTCTATCAAATGCGTCACATCTTACACAGCTTCAAAAGAGCAGAAGAAAAACCTCTGAAATACTGAACATAAAATTTTGAAAGTATCTATGGAAATAAGAGTATGTATTAACAGTGAAGTCACATCCCAAAATGCTAATGAGAACCAACATTTCAGTCAGCCAAGAACAAAGCTATTCTCCAGGAAAAAGACAACTGGATTTTCACTAAAACCAGCCACAGGCTGTGAACTAAGGACAGACACTAGATCTAGGATGCAACACTCACAGATGCCAACGTTTAATTTAAATGATTCTCATATTTCATATTAGTGTAGCTTTTCCTATATTAAATACAAGTCAGCTGGCCTGGCTGTAAATGTATGGGGTTAATGTGCCGCTGAATATCATTACACAATTTTTCATTATTATTATTTGATAGAGGGGAAACAAACCAAAAAGTGATAAAAGGAACTAAAGAAAGGGAAGAACTGAAAAGCAATGGGGCGAGGAGGAAGGAGAAAGCGATAAGGATGTTAGTGAAGAAATAGTGGAACTTAGACCAAGAATTTTTCCCCCATACTAAATTATGTGAAATTAAGTTTTGTCAACTACCAAAATTTTATATTTTGTTAGCTCCCTGGATTATCATAGAGTGACTGTGTTCACTCCTAGTTAATCTAAACAAGATTAAAAAAACAGGCAGACAGCTATTTCAAAGAAGAATCCTCATTTTCTCTCATATATTCCACTGTCCCATTAGCAGTCTCAGGTTTACTCCTTTCTACTTTTACTTAGGGTTACCATACGTCCGGTTTTTCCCGGACATGTCCGGCTTTTTGGTAATCAAACCCCCGTCCAGGGGGAATTGCCAAAAAGCCGAACGTGTCCGGGAAAAATACCGGCCGGGCACTTCCCCTCCCGTGGCTGCTGTGCTCCTCCCCTGACTCTTCGGCTCTGTTTAAAGCTGAGCTGCCC
>NW_020672727.1:0-1004 GCF_002925995.2 Terrapene triunguis | reverse complement strand
CCGCTACGACCCGGCAGCGGCTTCAAGGATCCAGAAGCTGTACCGGACGAACCGCCTCAAGACCGTAAGAGAGGTCCTCGACGGGCCCCCGTCCTACTGCACGATCCCGCCCGAGTGCCTCCACAACTACTTCCACGGAGAGTTCGACGGCGTGCCCAGGAACGACGCGCCGCGCCCGGAGTGCCTCCGCCCCCTGCCCCGCATTACCGATGCCGACGACCTGGAGACCGACTTCACCCCCAAAGAGGTGACGGCCAGGCTCTCCAGAACCAAGAACACCGCACCTGGAAAAGACGGCATCCCCTACAGCCTCCTAAAGAAGCGAGACCCCGGCTGCCTCGTGCTCTCCAGCATCTTCAACTTGTGCAAGCGATTCGGCCGATCTCCCACCTCCTGGAAGAAGGCCATGACCGTCTGGATCCACAAGAAGGGCGAGCGAGACGACCCCAGCAACTGGAGACCCATCTCCCTCTGCTCCACCATGTACAAACTGTACGCCAGCTGCCTGGCAGCCAGGATCACGGAGTGGGCGGCGACCGGGGGAGCCATCAGCCCCGCCCAGAAGGGCTTCATGCCGTCGGAGGGGTGCTAAGAGCACAACTTCCTGCTCCAGACTGTCATCCAGACGACCAGACGGACGCGGTGCGCGATAGCGTGGCTCGACCTGGCCAACGCCTTTGGGTCCGTCCCCCCCCACCACATCTTCGGCATCCAACTCCTGGAGTGCGTCAGAGACCTTTCTCCACCTGATCCGGGAACTGTAAGAGGGCTGCAGCACCACCATCCGCTCGGTAGAAGGGGAGACCACCGAGATACCGATCCGCAGCGGCGTGAAGCAGGGCTGCCCCCTCAGCCCCATCGTCTTCAACCTCGCCATGGAGCCGCTCCTGCGGGCGATCTCCGACGGCGCCGACGGCTTCGACCTGCACGACGAGAGGGTGAGCGTCTTGGCCTACGCAGACGACCTGGTCCTGATCGCAGACGGCCCCGAGAGGCTCCAGGGC
>NW_020672726.1:0-1996 GCF_002925995.2 Terrapene triunguis | reverse complement strand
TGATTATCTTATATCAATAAAATAGCATAGTGAGATTTCTTATAGCTGTTTTACATTACATTTATCTCTGCATAACTTATGGGGGAGGCAGTGTGGCATTGTGAATAGAGCACTAGACTGGGCCTCTGGAGAGAGGATTTTTATTTCTGGTTCTGTGACCTTGGACAAGTTGCTTTAGCTCTCTGTGCCTCAGTTTACTGAGCTGTAAAATGGGGAATAAAGATACTGACCTCCTTCCTGAAGTGCTTTGAGATTTTCTAGTGAAAAGTGCTATGCAAGAGTGAGGTATTGTTCTCTTGTTTTATTATATAATCATATTTTACAAAATGTACAGTAATTCACTAATCTTTCAAGCTACATATTTTATATACTACAAAAGTTGTAGTTTTATATTAAGCTAAATATTGACAGTCTATATTATCAGAAATATCCCTTAACTTTGAAAACCTCAGCCCCAAATCTGTTTCTTCTATAGTGAGGGCTGTGATGATCCTGGATTACTTGGGTGTAATGGTGTTGCTTGTTTTTTCTACCAGGGATTCTCATGCTGAGAGTAACTTCACTGAGGACCTTTTTGAAGGTAATCAGCAGTATACACCATTTAATGATGATTAGGGTAGAGGGTTTTTTTGTTCCAGTTAGTATTTTTAGAATCTTCTATTTATATAGAACATAGTGAAGAACTAATTATAGAAATCTAAATTTGCTGAGTCCACAGACTCAGTCAAATATGCGACACATACATTTATTTTTATTTCAATTCTAAAAAAATCAACTCCACACCAAAACACACCTATTTGGGGCTTTAGACTCATCTGATGTGTATTCAAAATCATGATGCTATAGGAGTTACAACCAAAGGGTTCAATGGCACTACTCAAATGCTTAAAATGAGTATGTGCCGCCAGTCTTTGCAGGAGTGGGGCCTAAATCTTCATTGAAGGAAAAGGTACTAGTATGGAGAAAATTACAGAGGTTGGCTGGATATAATTTTTGCCATATAACTGTCAAGTGTTGATTATATACAGTCTAAATACCAGGCATGTGTCATTTTTTAGGATGGTTGATTTTTCTGATTTACCAAATGATCTAGTCTTGAAACCAACCATTTGTCTATTAAATTAGGACTTCTCTATGCCTCTGCTATGATAATACAGGAAACCAGTATTTGCAACGAAGATGCTGGCACTTCAGAGCTAATCTTCAGGTACAAAATATTTCCCCAAACAATTGAATTGTCGGTCAGCCTCATCTCATGTGATCAAAATTGCTTATGTTTTCCTATTTCCTCCAAGAGAGTTTAGTGTTAGAATTATGGTGGTGTTTTGTACGTGTCTGTGTTGGACTTGATTAATAAACTGATGATTTTCAACTACCAAGACTGGCTACTGCCATGAATTTTCCTAAAGTGTAAGTCAGAAACATTACACGGAGCAATTAAAAAACCACACACACACACACACACTCTTCCTCACCTTGCACTAAATTTAATCACTTGTTGCCAGACAGCTGTGCCCTGCAGTTCTGACCTTTAGCTGTTGATATAAATTTACATCTTCTACATGCCTGTGTCTAAAATATAAGCAGTGGAAAATCTTTTAAGAGTTTTGTTAAACCTCCTGGAAACAAACAGGCAGCTGAATAATGCCCACAAAGCAAAGAGATTAAAAAGGGCAAAAGAGAGACTTTGCTCTCTATGATACCAAGTTGAAAAGAGCCAAATCTAACCAATAGAACATATCAGGAAGCTCCATCCTATCCAGCAGGAATGGAGGGAGGTATGTGCATTTCCCTTAAGTACACTGCCTTGTTAATTAGATCAGCTTGCTCTGGCGTGTCCCCCCGCTCTATGGAAGATGGGGTAAGCGGGGTGCAGGAGGGAAGGGGACACCCTGACATTAGCCCCACTCTTCCCTCCCTCCCTCCCGGCATAGCAAGCAGGAGTCTCAGGGAGCAGCTCCAAGGCAGAGGGCAGGAGCAGCACATGGCAGTGGTG
>NW_020672725.1:0-3438 GCF_002925995.2 Terrapene triunguis | reverse complement strand
GGGGGGGGGGGGGGAATGTTTTGAACGGCAAACTTATAGAATAAGTGTTGTGAATCTGCTTTTAACAAAATGTCCCAGCCTGTTAGCCTCCTCATGTACAATGGGGAAAAAGTACAGTTCTCTCATAGCTAGGCACAGAATGTACCACTTATTTAATGGGGAATATAAAATATAAGTGAGTATTACATTGTCCCAGCCAAAAGCTCCACAATACCCTGCTCAACCTGCTTTTACTGGTGTCTATCTACTAAAAGACAGAGCAAAAGAGCCTACTTGGCAGACTTCTAGCCAAGAGAATTTTCCAATGGAGATTAAACACAGCAGGAAGATAAAACAGAAAAATAGCATTTAGGGAGAAATTCACCAAGGTTTAGATGCTGTTGTTGGGAGAAAGCGGGGGCAGGCAGAGTAGCTTCATGGAAGGACTCTACACCCATTATGAGAAACGGGTAGAGGGTCTGCAGACTGGCACTAGAGGGTGTAGAATGAAGAGGACTGCTAGGAGCAGGCCAAGGCATAGGAAATGGGATCCATACAGATATTAAGCAGATTAAACTGTTCTACTAGGCTACAGGCTGGAATGGCAGGTATAGAAAGAATATGCTGCAACCATGTAGCCTGTGCTCAGGCTAAGGAAGTGAATTCTGTCCCTAAAGCTGGGAAGGAAATGGTTCTCATCTTGTGAAAAACTGAAATTTTGATTTTTTTTTCAAATCGCAAAATGAGAGTAAAAAAAATCTTTTTTTTTCTAAAACCCCCCTCAATTTTAATATTATAATTAAACTTATATTTGAAACAAAATATAATTTTGAACTAGAAAACCAGAATTTCTCATTTCCAAAGAGAAACAAAATATTTCAACAATTGCAACAAGCAAACAAACAAACAAACAAATGTGTTTTCCAAATCTAACAATGCACCAAATTGAGGCTTTCCCTCAAAAAGTTTAGGTTAAGAAAAACGCATTTTTCCAGAAAAAAATGCTGAAAAAATGCCATCAATTCTGTCCATCCCCTTATCCCACTTTATGGCCCAGCACAAATCCTACCTACCCAGGCTTTGTGCTGGGGTGAGTGACTTTCACTCTAAATGAAAGGACTATAATTAAAAATGTATTTTTTCTTGTGCCTAAAGAAAATGGCCATCAAGGTTTAGCCACTTCATGCCTACTGGTTAAAACAATCAGTCAATACAGGATACTTACAAATATAGTTATATTTCAACCTCTTGGATATAAACATGTCTACTAACACACCCCCTCTCTCCCATAAACTAATTTCTTGGTTATAGTTTTTTTATTTATTTATTTAATACAATTGCAATGGAATTAATGTGTCAAGACACATTTGTCCTAATTTTCTGCTGAGACTATGTGTCCAGAAAACTGAAAATCAATTCTGATAAATTAGTCTTCTTTAATTTATTATTTGTAAAAATAAAAACCAGTATCATGTTAATATTAAAATATGAACAATGTATGTGTATTGTTTCATATAATGTCAGAATAACAGAGAGAAAACTCTTAATATATTTCCCTTTATTACAAGAACAGATGAGAGGGGAAAAAAAAAACCTCTAAATTTTCCCCAATAAGCTTGAGTGATAAGACATAAGAGATAGAGACAGAGACTAAACACAAAAACAGTGGATGTGGAATGTTTAGAGAAATAGAAATCCGTCAAGGATTCACTTACCAAAAACAACACACACCGTCAATCATCTTATTCAGTCATCACAAAAGATCATTGCAAAAAACCTTCAGTCTCATAAACTAGAAAGAATAGTATTACTAAGAAACCTTAGCTCACCATGAGCTCAAAGGAAAAGTGTGGTAATCAAAAAATAATGTTGCATAACAAACCACAATACACAACCAAAGTAGCATTTAGAACACAAGTCATTTTAAAATTACTATAACTGGTCTTAAATAATAGGAAGTATATGTCAACTTGTGTCTTTTGCATGATAATCTGTGTTTTTATTAAAACTCCAGCTCCTGGAGTCATGTGACTATGTGAGACTCTCAGCTTTCATTAAAAATATTCTTTCTAATACCTGTGTTTGCAAATGAAAATACTGAAAATGTGTATCCCAATAGTTGAAAACCAGAAGACAAATAAAAAGTACCCAAAATGTATCATTTTAAAAAGTCTCCTGATGTTTAAGACAATCACATAATTTTAGGGGGTCCAACTAATGACACACGGTTGAAAGTTTGGGATTGGTAATACTGAGATTATAAAATCTGTCCTGGGAGGGCTCTGGTCCCTGTTTGAAGTCTTTTACTGTACACACAAAGCCAATAAGTAGACAACCCAATGAACAGAGGAAGGAAGGAGATGGGGTGGGGTGGAGTGGGGTGGGGTGAGCTGGGGGAGAGGGAGAGAGAGTGTGTTGTGGGGAGGGAAGGATGTGGGAAGAAGCAATAGGATGCATATACCAAAGGGAACCCTTGTTCAAATACTCACAATTAATAACCCCCCCACCAAAAAAACAAAAACACTTGGAAATCAGTGAATAATTCAGTGTATTTGCTTCTCTTTTGTTTTGTGAGTTGTCTGATCTTGAGACTTTGCTCTCTAATGAGGAACGAGGTTACTTACTTAGACAAAATGACCATGTGACATGGGAAAAAAGGTAAATACTGCCAGCTACCAAAATACACATCACTAAATAGTGTGACATCAAATACTGTACTCCAAAATGGATAAAAATTCATTGCTGTGTATTACCAATGCTGACATTTAAAAAATGCGGTAAATTGACAATGCATTATACATCAGATTAAGGCCCATCACAAAGCCACATATTTGCCAGAATTTTTAACAAGAGCATTCTCTACAGAATCTCCTCAGGCTTATGTTTTGTGTCAGTTGGAAATTTCAGTTATCTTGTTGATGACAAAACTGGTGATGATAAAATACACATAGTTCATCATTTCTAACATCCATAACTTTGCATAAACAATGTGAGTTTCAGACTCGGGGATGGTTAAACAACCAGGATGCTTAAAATAAAAACCTACCCATGCCTGCACCCATTACTTCATCGGCAGCAAATCATTTCTGAAGGGTAAGAGCTGTAAAGAGTTTGGTTAACACATCAGGTGGAAGATCTTCCCTCCACATCTCCCCTCAAGGCCTGGGTGCCTGCATCCCTGCCTGTCCAACTGTGCCAGTAGAGACAAGTTTAAAATTACATGTACAGCACCTAGATACTGTGGTGATTGGTGCTAAATAGATACCTCCAACAGACATTAACTTAGATAACCATGAGATTCAGTGCTATTCCATAACTGTCCTGTTAGGAGTTTGATACTTTAGCTGCTGCAGTAAGTCTCTCCAGAAAACTGCCTCATCAAGTACCATTAGAGAGTAAGAAAGATTTAGTAGAACTCTTACAATGAAGGTTGTACAACAGTTACGTTTTATTGCATGA
>NW_020672724.1:0-2760 GCF_002925995.2 Terrapene triunguis | reverse complement strand
GGGTCATGAGGTCATATGAGGACAAGTAGCATAAGGCTCTGATTAAGTGGGGGGTCATACGGGTTCATAAAGTTAAAATTTGAATGCAGGTGGAGTCATCTAGGGTCACTGAAACTGAATTTACAAGCCATAGGGGGTCATGAAGGGGTCATGAGGTCATATGAGGACAAGTAGCATACGCCTCTAATTAAGTGGGGGTCATACGGGGTCATCAAGTTAAAATGTGAAGGCAGTTGGGGTCACCTAGGGTCACAGAAGCTGAATGTACAAGCAACTGGGGTCATGAAGGGGTCAGTGAGGGTTGGAATGATGTTAGTGAGGTCAGATGAGGACAAGTAGCATAAGCCTCTGATTAAGGGGGGGGTCATACGGGGTCATCAATGAAAAATTTGAAGGAAGTTGGGGTCATCTAGGGTCACAGAAAGTTCATTTCCAAGCAGTAGGAGGGGGTCATGAAGGTGTCATGAGGTCATATGAGGACAAGTAGCATAAGCCTCTGATTAAGGGGGGGGTCATATGGGGTCATCTAGAAAAATTTGGAGTCATTTGGGGTCATCTAGGGTCACTGAAACTCAATCTACAACCAGTAGGGGATCATGAAAGGGTCATGAGGTCATATGAGGACAAGTAGCATAAGCCTCTAATTAAGTGGGGGTCATACGGGGTCATCAAGGAAAAATTTGAAGGCAGTTGGGGTCACCTAGGGTCACAGAAGCTGAATGTACAAGCAATTGGGGTCATGAAGGGGTCAGTGAGGGTTGGAATGATGTTAGTGAGGTCAGATGAGGACAAGTAGCATAAGCCTCTGATTAAGTGTGGGGGTCATACGGGGTCATCAAGGAAAAATTTGAAGGAAGTTGGGGGTCATCTAGGGTCACAGAAAGTTCATTTCCAAGCAATAGGGGAGTCATCAAGGGGTCATGAGGTCATATGAGGACAAGTAGCTTAAGCCTCTGATTAAGTGGGGGTCATAGGGGGTCATCAAGTTGAAATTTGAAGGCAGTTGGGGTCATCTAGGGTCACTGAAACTGAAATTAGAAGTAGTAGGGGGGTCATGAAGGGGTCATGAGGTCATATGAGGACAAGTAGCATAAGCCTCTGATTAAGTGGGGGTCATATGGGGTCATCTAGCAAAAATTTGGAAGCAATTGGGGTCACTTAAGGTCACAGAATCTGAATGTACAAGCAATTGGGGTCATGAAGGGGTCAGTGAGGTTTGGAATGATGTCAGTAAGGTCGTATGAGGACAGCTAGCATAAGCCTCTGATTAAGGGGGGGGTCATACGAGGTCATGAAGGAAAAATTTGGAGTAGTTGGGGTCATCTAGGATCACAGAAACTGAATTTACAAGCAATGGGGGGGTCATGAAGGGGTCATGAGGACAAGTAGCATAAGGCTCTGATTAAGTGGGGGTTACACGGGGTCATCAAGTTAAAATTTGAAGGCAGTTGGGGTCATCTAGGGTCACTGAAAGTCAATTTACAAGCAGTGGGGGGGTCATGAAAGGGTCATGAGGTCATATGAGGACAAGTAGCATAAGCCTCTGATTAAGGGGTCACATTGGGTCATCCAGGGAACATTTGTTTTCATTGGGGTCATCTAGGGTCACTGAAGCTGAATATAGAAACAATTGCGGTAATGAAGGGGGTCAATGCAGAGTAGGCGCGGAAGGTGGGGCTTATGCAGGGTCTATGAGGACTAATTTGGAGGCAATTGGGGTCACATTGGGTCCTAGTGGATAAATTTGCGGGTAGCTGGGTATTGTGACGTCGTCAGTGATGGTGACATTGGAAGCAGTCAAGTCACAAAGGCATCAGTGAGGGGGTAGGTTGGAGTCAATGGGGTTTCACAGAGATCACAGACGATTAGTCTGGAGGCAGTGGGTGTCATTAATTGGGTCAGTGAGGAGCACGCTGGAGACAGTTGTGTTACACAGGGTGAGTTTGGAGTCAGTGTGTCACACAGGGACCAGTGTGGCTGGGTATCAAGGCAGTGAGGTCACATGGGGTCATGGTGAGCAAGGCTGGCTGTAGTTGGGGGTCACCCAGGCATCACGAAGGCAAATGTAAACAGGGGTTGCTAGCACCACACTTTAAGCAGCTGAGCTAGCAGAGCCACGAGCAGCACACCTCCCACCGCTATGTTGTAAAGGGGGTAGACGCCATCACGGGGTCATTCTCCACGGGGTCATCATTGCTGGCTGCCTCCCTCTTTTTTTGTCTGCCTCTCCCTGAGTGTCAGCAGAAAAGCAGTAGCTGCAATCTGAGGACTGCACCAAGGTTGCACAGGGAGCCAAACTCACAACCTTGGGTGGTGTTAGCAGCACAGTCTAAGCACTGAGCCAGCCCCTGCCGGAGGACTAGCTCGTCTCCCTCTCTCTTCTTCTGTCCATGGCATTCAGACAAGACAGACCCCAAAAGCTACACCAAGGCAGCCCCCATTCTTGGTGTCATTAGCACCCTGCACAAACCAGCCAACAAGATATGTACCTCCCCCAGCCCTTTCAGTAACGGGGAACAGTCCATGCTGCGAATCTCGCAGCCTCTAGCACAATAGCAGGGGCAGCAGAGATGGTACATAGTGGGGAACCCACATGGTGAGGGAAGGGAAGACGTTGCAGAGGAGAACAGGACACAGACATCACTGGGTGTTGGCAGCGCTGGTAACATGACTGATCAGCCTGTAACCAATTCGCTCCCACATCTCTCAAACGTGTGGCATAGCTCTGCCACTCCCCATGGGTATTTTAAGTCAGGCAGA
>NW_020672723.1:0-2781 GCF_002925995.2 Terrapene triunguis | reverse complement strand
TTTGCTGTACCTATGTACAGACATAGTGCTCTGTTCATCCCTGGCTGTGTGCACAGTTACAATCCTATTCTGGCCCTCCCCAAAAAGTATTTTTACCCTGACTGACACACACACACACACACACACACACACACACACACACACACACACACACACACACACACACACACACACACACACACACACACACACACCAATGTTCTCCAAATCACTACTCAACCTCATATAACCTTCCTGCTTTCTCTGTCTGGGTCCCTGCTTACACACATCTCATATCATCTCTAGAACCCACCCCAATATCCCTGCTGTCCAGCCTGCTTTCCTGACTCACCAAAAGTACGTGCCGAGGACAGCTAGTGAGTCAGAGGTAAAGCTGGCTGGAAAAACACTGATGAAAAGGAAATTGCATCATAAAAAAAAGGTTAAAATAACATTAAGGTTGCAAAGTCAGGAAATGCTTAAACTGAAATCACCTTGCCAACCTTAACATGGTCCCTTTGTATATATTATAATACCACCTTTAATTACATGATCACATCCTATTTTTTCCCCCATAGCACCCTGTCTCCAGTGCTTAGAGAACAAATTGGGTCTCTTGATTCAGTGTGTGGCTTCAGGCCTTATTTGCCATACATCATCCAAATCCCACTCTGAATACAGAAATATTAATTTTTTCATGGTATGGTATTCTCAGCTGTAGTATCTGAGGGCTTCATAAACATTAATTAATCTTCACAAAACCCTTGGGGTAAGGTGGTACCTCCATTTTTCTGAGAGGGAACTGAGTCACAGAAATTCAGATCAAAATTACCCATAAATTTTGGAATACACCTAGGGCCAGACTCTTTTAAGAGTACACCTTTACCCCAATATAACGCTGTCCTCAGGAGCCAAAAAATCTTACCACGTTATGGGTGAAACCACGTTATATCGAACTTGCTTTGATCCACCGGAGTGCGCAGCCCTGCCCCCCCGGAGCGCTGCATTACCGCGTTCTATCCGAATTCGTGTTATATCAGGTTGCGTTATATCGGGGTAGAGGTGTATTTTGCATTTTATATCACTTTATAAGGTTGAAAGCACAGCTCCAAATAATTTCAATTGGAGTCATGCGTACATAGCACTTCTGCAAATCTGACCCCAGGTGTCTTTTATTGGGCACTCAAAACAAGAACACACAATTAGTGACCACCTCTGAACATTTTGGTTTAAGGGACTTGCCTACCATCGCATAGGAACTTTGTGTCAGAGACAGGGATAGAATCTAATTCTTCTGTGTGGCATTCTATTTCCTTAGCCAAGAGGCCATCCTTTCTCTTGCTAGAATCCTCTGCTTCACTCACCACACACCTTCCAATTTTTGTAATAAATAGGCGAGGAGGGCAACAGACAACAGCTCCTTTCACTACACAACCCTGATTCTTCATCAGAGCAGGTTCATCCTGTGCACTGAATGAGGCAGAGGTTCCATGGGGAGAGGGGGGAGTATATTATTTATGAAACTAAAGACTGTATTATAACACATACACACAAGGGGGCTGAGTTAAGGGTGCACAGGCAACTGTAAATCTGGCATTTCCTAACTTTTAAGTGCTGGACTTTGCAACCTTAACTTTCTCTTCATGTAGCTATTTTGTGATGTGATTCCTAAGTCTTTAAAAAAGCAAACTAGGAAGAAAAAATATTCTAACATGTGGAAACTTCAGGAGGATTGGAACCTTTAGATCCACAGCACAACCACTGCCACCTGAGTTAATGGAATATAAATGGTAACAGTAATAGGCTATTATTGTCAATGTAGACCAACCACTATGCAAGTGGCCACAGCTATTGGCTGATATCAGAGGGATTTTGAGATTCATGACTCCTGGGTTCATTTCCAGGTTCTGTATTCCCGTGGTTATTTACCCTTGTTCTTTTCTCTCTGCTCCTGTCCCCCATTCCCCTTCTCCCTCCAGCTCTGGTGCCTCACCCTTTTGTTTTTGAACCAGTGTGCTTCACTGGTCTCCTCCATGCTGCCTGGGTGCCAGCAGGAAAGAGTTTGATGGTACTGAAGAGAGAGAGTCTCCCTGCTCCCAGTTCTGGTGCTCAGCATCAGAGCAAAAGCTGGGAAGAGAAAATGCAGAGAAAGTCCTCATTCTGGAGTATATCAATTTAGGTTGTGTTACTGTAGCAAAAAATCCAGTGAAGTAAAGGTTGTATGACTAGGCTGTGATGCTGACAAACTGTAATGGGAGGCTCGTTTGTGTGGAGATCACTAAACTTTTTTATTTTGATCTAAATCAAATCTCAAGCATGAGAAAGAGAGAGTGAGAACACACCATTTTCACAATGTTGTACAATTTTTCTACTTCTAGTAATTTGTATGCTTCTGATCCATGTGTAATAGAAGCTACAGCAAACAGAAATGAAGTTCAATTTGCCTTCATTAAATTTCAGCATTTCCAGTGGCATTTCACTGAGAAAAATCTCATGAACAGACACTCTGCTTCCTTTTTATGTTTTTGGACACTGTCCAGGCAACACTCCTTTAAGCTGAAGTCTCATCAGTACCAAACTGGACACTTTCATAGTGGGAAGTGAAGCTCCATATGGCTGAGTAACTTGCTCTTCCATTTATAATCCACACTTTTTTATTTTAAGGGCACTTGAGAAATGGAAATCTGATAGTTGGAATCACATGGAATTACTAGGATTTACCATACTGGAGAAGGCACATAGTCTGATTGCATAGTCATCCAATGAGGGAACAGAAACCGTATAATATGCTATCGTAATCAG
>NW_020672722.1:0-1689 GCF_002925995.2 Terrapene triunguis | reverse complement strand
TCAATGAAAACCACAAAAATATAAGATGCAGATAAATGCTGTGGGGTCAGGGAACTGAAATTCAAATGTGGCTTGTTTATAGAAGTATGAAAACCTGGAATGTTAGGAAAAGGAGAACCCAGGTTCACTTCCCCACTGAAAATTGTTTCTAAAAAGAACTATGATACTCTGTACCTCAGAGTAGCACTCTGGAACTCCCATATTCATCACTGTCATAGAATTATGATATGTTTTGTACAAAGTTTGCCTTGAGAGGTATCATTTTAAAAGTCTTGATCTGTTGAACATTAATATCCTGTTGGATTGTATGTGGTATCATGGTATAGGAAGTTATGAAGTTTTGCTATGTATGTGTTACTGAAATACGTTGTGAGGTTGGGAACCCCCACAACCAACCTTTCAGGTGCAACAATGGAGGAGGCAGACAGGGGTTAATGGCTCATCAACACCCATCAAGGAAAGGATCTCAGAAACTGTATACAATGGAAACTTCTCAGAGAGAACACGTAGACAATGGAGACTGCTTGACCAATGGAGACTACCTGATCCCCACACCACAGCAAAGGATTTTCCCAACAAGCTGGAAGAAACTATAAAAGAGGGGAAGTGACAGCATCACTTGGCCTCACTCCCCCCCACAACTCAACACCTGGAAACATGTTTGGAGGACAAAGACTTTGTATGTGGGAGGGCGGTTTCAGGCTGGAAAAGAGTCCCAGCCTGTGTATTGAGGAACTGTACTATCCTGTTTAGTTTATAGAACTCAGATTGTGAATTTACTTTTATTTCTTAGGTAACCAACTTTGATCTCTACATTCACTACCTATAATCACTTAAAATCTATCTTTCTGTAGTTTATATTTTACCTAAAACAGTGTGGTTTGGTTGAAGTGCTTGGGAAATCTCAGCTCAGTTTACATCGAAGCAGGGGCAGTCTGGGTAATGAACTTATTCTGGTTAGGCTTCTGACCAGGGCAAGATGGTACAGCTCTGGGGTGCAAGGCTGGGGAGCTGGGGGGAATTGGCTGGGGAGCTGGGGGGAATTGGCTGGAGCCTCCCTATTGTTGGTTCATGAATGACTGGGAGAAGCATTCATGTAACTCAGCTGGGTGTGTTGCTGTCTATGGATGGCTGTGTAAGGGTAGTGCCTGCCAGGGGTATGTGGCTTGACACAGCATCACAGTGTGAGGGGCACCCCATGTTGGAGGGACAGAGGGCTCAGTGGTCCCACAGTCCATGTTGCACCCCAGGGACCTCATCACAAGGACCTCACGCTTACAAGCTGTCAGATGGTCAGTCTGGAGCACTATTCATCTTGCCCCTGCTTACTAAGACATAGTGCAATGTTTCAGACTAACTAGCCCTTTGCTGCTGACAATACAGGATAACTGACAGGATATTGGGCCTGACGAATATGCTGTCAGAGTCTGACAGCCAACTGTATTGGCTAGAGACTGTGTTCTGTAATTATTAAAGGAACAGTCTTCTATTATAACTAGAATTCTAATTACAGTTACATAACTACTTCTTAGTTATTGTTTATTTGCTAATTACATAATTTATGTTTATTATAGTAGCAGGTTATTGGATTATTATTACTGCCGTAAGATTGAGTTTGTTCTAAGACGAGGGAAATGTGGTGTTGCTAGATCCAGCATTGATTGCTGAGAGCTGTAGTCTTTGTTTAGA
>NW_020672721.1:0-3021 GCF_002925995.2 Terrapene triunguis | reverse complement strand
CCCCCCCCCAGCTTACCTGCTGCCTGCTTCCTGCTTCAGGCTTCCCGCGAATCAAATGTTCGCGGGAAGCAGGGGAGGGGGCGGAGTTGGGGCGGGGACTTTGGGGAAGGGGTGGAGTTGGGGCGGGGCCCCGTGGAGTGTCCTCCTTTTGGACACTCAAAATATGGTAACCCTAATTGCGCCTGCAAAAGCTGAGGCCTAGTTTTAAAGTAGGGCCCTGGAAATTCCAAACTTTTCTTTCTAACGGGCCTTTGAGTTGGCTGCTATGGTTTCAAGTAGCCTTGAGGTTTTTGTTGTAAAGGATGGTCCTGCTTTGGGATGCTTGAGTGAAGTGAGAGGTGCTCAGATGTGCCGTTTAGGCACAGTCCTGTATTGGGGATGGTGTGGAATCACAGAACACTTCCTGGAGCTCCTAGCCATCTAGAGCAGGGGTCAGCAACCTTTCAGAAGTGGTGTGCCGAGTCTTCATTTATTCACTCTAATTTAAGGTTTCGCGTGCCGGTAATACATTTTAACGTTTTTAGAAGGTCTCTTTCTATAAGTCTATAGTATATAACTAAACTATTGTTGTATGTAAAATGTTTAAGAAGCTTAAAATTAAATTAAAATGCAGAGCCCCCCCGGACCGGTGGCCAGGACCCGGGCAGTGTGAGTGCCACTGAAAATCAGCTCGGCACGCGTGCCATAGGTTGCCTACCCTGATCTAGAGGCTGCACGTCTGCAGTCAAAGCCCTCTGTGGGGAGTCTCTCTCCTCACCTCTTTTCCTATATAGCCAGTCAGTCCCCATGGACGGGGAAGCAGAGCCATGGCCCTGTCCCTCCTGCTCCCTTTGAGACACTCTGATGCTCCCAGAGGAATATGGGGAGCAGCCCCTTGTTCTAGAGTTCAGGGCCCATAATTCTGACTGGCTCTTCACATGGGCTATGCAAGTGGGGGTGGGGAAGATTGAGGAGAATCTCCTTTCCTTCAGCTGTGTGCCCACCTACAGGCCACGTCATTGTTTATAAAATTCCCCGCTCACCCTCCAAGGTTGAGAAATGAAAAACAAAAGCGGGAAATGTAGAGGTGGCTAAAATCTTCAGTTACAGCCAGAGATCCAGATGAATGTGAAAACTGAATGGTAAATGCCTTGCCTGTAAACGCACAGACAGCTCTCCACTTGGTCTGTCTCAGGAAGCTATGAAAGCACGTAAATCTATCATGAGGATACGTCTACACTATAAACACTACAGCAGTGTAGTTGCAGCTATGCCACAGTAGAGTAGACACTTGCTACAGCGACAAAAGGGGTTTTTCTGTTGCTATAATAAATCCATCCCCTTGAGAAGTAGTAGCTACGGCAGTGGAAGAATTCTTCTGTCAACCTAGTGGTGTCTGGGGGCTTAGGTTGGTGTAATTATTTCTCTCAGAGGTGTGCATTTTTCATCACCCTGACTGACGTAGCTAGGTTGACCAAAGTTTTACCTGTAGACCAGGACTAAGTTTAACGGAATTAGTAACACCTGCTTGTGGGCTATTTACAGACAGTAAATGTGCCACCCCTCTGTGCTAAAAGCTAGCTCGAAAAAGCTGATTTTACCAACTTCCTATTAAATTGTTTCCTGAGTTGCCGTGAAATAATGCGTATTTGATGGTAACTCCTGTGAAAACACAGGCAATGCACTATCATCTCTAAAAACAGTTTTTACAGGCTGGTCTAATATGCTTTTGACGGTTCCAACCTTCTTCCCTGTAGGTCACCAGGGGAAGTTTTTATACATTTGCAGGGTGCGGGACTTTAGCTTAATTAGGGTTACCATATTCAAACATTTAAAAAAGAGGACACTCCACGGGGCCCCAGTCCCGCCCCCGTCCCTGCCCCAACTCCGCCCCTTCCCCGCCCCCGGCCCCGCCCCATCCCCACCCCTTCTCCGCCCCCATTCTAACCCCTTCCCCAAAGTCCCTGCCCCAACTCTGCCTCCTCCTCTGAGCACCCTGCATTCCCCCTCCTCCCTCCCGCTCTGATCTTGGTTGGGGTTTGCTAAGTGCTTCCCTGCTCCCCACTCGCCCTGCAGCCTCTATGCCCCTGCCTGCCCTGCTCCTCCTTGCCCTGCAGCCTCTGCACCCCCCCACCCCTGCAGCGTCTGTGCTCCCTGCTCCCCACTCGCCCTGCAGCCCCTTCACCCCCTCGCCCCTGCAGCCTCTGTGCCCCCTGCCTGCCCTGCTCCTCCTCGCCCTGCAGCCTCTGCACCCCCCTGCCCCTGCAGCCTCTGCGCCCCCTGCCTGCCCTGCCCCTGCAGCCTCTACACCCCCCCCCCGCCGCCTGCCCTGCTCCCCCCGCTCATGAGGCAGAGGGAGAGCTGCAGGCTCCAGGTGGACTCAAACACTGCCGCGCTGCTCTGTGGAGGAGGAGGGAGCGGGGGAGGGAGAGGGACTCTGGCTGCTAGAGGCCCTAGTGGCTGCGAGCGGCTTTCAATCAGGTCAGGCGTCCAATCAGCCGCGCCGCACTCTGCATGAGGGGAAGGGGGAAATCCCGGACATTTCTACTTGATTAGAAATCCCCCCCGGACGGCCATTTAAAGCTGAAAATCCCGGACATGTCCGGGGAAACCCGGACGGATGGTAACCCTAGCTTAATTCGGTAGGGCAGGCTTGGTCTGTTCCTAGAAGGGCCTGGGGTACTGCAAAGTGTCCTCTGAAAGGCTTCCCATTCCAAATAGTAGTTGGAGAGCAAACTATGTCAGTGGAAAACACTCGTGGATATCCTCTCAGGCTCTGTTTTTTAAGATCCAGTGGGAACAGCTGATCTTTGTTCTGTTTTTGGGTAAATTCCACTACTCCAACCCCCCGCCCTGTAGACAGAATTGGTCAGACTGGTTTCCTTAGGCTTCAGACATCCCATTCTTCCAAGCTGCTCCCACTTGAATTGGTGCCATCAAGGTTTAGCAACCTGCCATTGTCTGTGACATAGAAGAGGCATGACACAGGTTTTATAGCAGATGGTGGATTTATACCCACTGAGGCATCCAGCGATGCAGTGA
>NW_020672720.1:0-1530 GCF_002925995.2 Terrapene triunguis | reverse complement strand
GGGGGGGACTCGGCTCTCCCCCGCGGCGGCCAGAGCGCCGCGCCGCCGCCCCCCTCCAGGTGCCGCCCCAAGCACCAGCTTGGGTGCTTGGTGCCTGGAGCCGGCCCTGGCACTGACTGGGTACTAGGCGCTGGGCAGGAAAGGTCACTGAGGCGGCTGGCGCTGACTGGGTAGGAGGTGTTGGGAGGGAAAGCCCAGAGATGGGTTGCGCTGATTGAGCAGGAGCCGCGGGGCAGGAAAACCACTGAGGCAGCTCGCGCTGATGCGGTAGGAGGTGCTGGGTGGGAAAAGTCACTGAGGTGGCTGGCGCTGACTGGGCAGAAGATGTTGGGAGGGAAAGTACAGAGGTGGGTCATGCTGACTGGGTGGGAGATGTTGGGCTAGAAAATCACTGAGGGGGCTGGTGCTGACTAGGTAGGAAGCACTGGGCGGGAAAGCCCTGAGGTGGGTTTTGCTGATTGCTGGGCAGGAAAATCACTGAGGCAGCTCGCGCTGACAGGGTAGGAGGCGCAGGGCGGGAAAAGTCACTGAGGGGGTTGGCGCTGACTGGGTAGGAGGAGTTGGGAGGGAAAGCCCAGAGCTTGGTTTTGCTGACAGGGTAGGAGGCGCTGGGCGGGAAAATCACTGAGGGGGTTGGCGCTGACTGGCTAGGAGGAGTTGGGAGGGAAAGCCCAGAGGTGGGTTGCGCTGATTGAGCAGGAGCCGTGGGGCAGGAAAATCACTGAGGCAGCTCACGCTGATTCGGTAGGAGGTGCTGGGCGGGAAAAGTCACTGAGGGGGGGGCTGGCAGTGATTGGGCAGGAGGATCTGAGTGGGAAAATCACTGAGGTGGCTCTTGCCGACTAGGTAGGAAGCGCTGGGTGGGAAAGCCCTGAAGTGGGTTTTGCTGATTGGGCGGGAGGTGTTGGGCTGGAAAATCACTGAGGGGGTTGGCGCTGACTGGGTAGGAGGAGTTGGGACGGAAAGCCCAGAGGTGGGTTGCGCAGACTGAGTAAGAGGTGTTGGGTGGGAAGATCACTAAAGCGGCTCGCACTGACTGGATATTAGTCGCTGGGCAGGAAAAGTCACTGAGGCGGCTGGTGCTGATTCAGTAGGAGGTGCTGGATGAAAAAATCACTGAGGGGCTGGCACTGACTGGGCAGGAGGCTCTGAGTGGGAAAATCACTGAGGTGGCTCGTGCTGAGTGGGTAGGAGGTGTTGGGAGGGAAAGACCAGAAGTGGGTTTTGCTGACTGGGTGGGAGGTGTTGGGTTGGAAAAGTCACTGAGGGGGTTGGCGCTGACTGGGTAGGCGGTGTTGGGCGGGAAGCCCAGAGGTGGGTTTTGCTGATTGGGCAAAAGGTGCTGGGTCAAAAACCACGGAAGCCAACCTCAAGGACTGGGCAGCAGGTACTGCACAGGTAACGCTGTAGATGATACCCGTACTGGCGAAGAGACATGGAAAGGAAAGGGGAACAGACTCTTCTACTGATATTACAAGAAGTGCTGGGTAGGAAACTCCTAAAGCAACTTGCACTCACTAGACAAATGGC
>NW_020672719.1:0-7039 GCF_002925995.2 Terrapene triunguis | reverse complement strand
TCCTGCCGGATGATCCCACCTGTGAGTTCAATTTTGCTTTTAAAAAAATGGCAACGTTGCCCAAGCCACCGTCATAAGCCTCTTGCTTGATCATTTTCAGCTGAGCTACTGAGGACTGAAAACGAGAACAGTTTTCTTCCTCCTAGTGGCCGTCCCTCCAGGATGACTGGGGAGACATTGCAGGGATAGGATAGGAAACCTTCCACCACTACTGCCTGTTCAGGGCCTGGGTGCAGCTGTTCTGTGGTTAGGAATATGGATAGTGAACAACAACATACCTTGAGTTAAGAAGGGGAAATGTTTCTGTAACTTCTGGGGATTTGGAAATACACTGGGCCCAGTCCCCTCACACTGGTGTAAAACAAGGAGTAACTCCCTGAGGCCCACAGTTACACCAGTGTGAGGGGAGAATTGGGCACAATATTTTCTGTGACTCTTTAGAACAAAGTCACTTTTCTGTTTCCTTGATTCTGGGGCTGCTGAAGCCTGAAACGCCCCCCAGCAGAACTTAGTGTAGCCTTTGCCAGCAGTTCTCAACTAGGGATCCGAGGCCCCCTAGGGGTTCGCGAGCAGGTTTTAAGGAGCCTTCCAAGCAGGGCTGACATTAGACCAGTGGTTCCCAAACTGGGGTTCGTGAACCCCTGGGGGTTCACGAAATGTTACAGGGGGTTCTCGGGAAAAAATTCCCTAATGGTGGACAGAGCTGTCCCTAGGGACCCCGGACAGCACGGGGCCAGCAGCCTGGAGCCCCTGGACTTCCAAGAGCTAAGCAGATCAAAGCAAGCATATCTATCACACTGAGGAGATTTAAACTCCAAGACTCCTTTTACGAAATGGAAAGGGAGGTGGATATTTTTTGCTGTTTTTAAAATTAAATAGGCAGGTAGTATTGTTTTTAAAATTATTATGAAGAACAAGTTTAAGCTTTGTTGTAACGTGTGTTGTTTGCCTGGACTGCTCAAGACCTTTTCTGAACCTTTTCCATATGCATATGTAGGAGGAACTCTTTGAGTTGGCTTCTTAAATACCTTCATGCTGTTTCAAATCTGATACTCTTTGATGAAACATAGGAGCCTTGTCTTATAACAGGCTTATTCAAAGTGATACAAGCTACGGAAGTGAGATCTTGGAAGAGTGTTGCCATTTTCATAATGTAATAAAAATAATGTAATTATAAATAATAATTAATAATAGTGTGTAATAAGCATGTCATAAAAACAAATTTTATATTTTCAAGATCACTGCTTTTATAATTTATACTCAGGTAAAGGAGAAAATCCCTAGAAATATTCATTTTTAGGAGGGGGTTCGTGAGACTTGACATTTTAGTGAAAGGGGTTCACAGGTTGTTAAAGTTTGGGAACCACTGCATTAGACTCACTGGGGCCCAGGGCAGAAAGCCAAAGCACCACCGCCTCCAAGCCCCACCACCCGTGCCTGAAGCTGAAGCCAGAGCAACTTAGCTTCGCAGGGCCTCCTGTGGAATGGGGCCTGGATAATTGCCCTGTTTGCCACCCTCTAATGCCAGCCCTGGTTTTTATATGCAGAAAAACAGTTGTTGTGGCACAAGGGGCTGTGGAGTTTTTACAGCATGTTAGGGGGCCTTTTGTGGGGCAAGCGCGCCCCGTCCCTTCTTGGGATGGGGTGAGGGTAATTATGGCCCTGCGGCTGAATCTATATGATCACCCCTGGTCTTGGGATAGCTTCGCCTATGGATAAATGTCAATATGACTGCCCTCACTCTGGGCTGTGTCTTCTTGTGGCCCAAGTCAGCAGGGCTGCCCTGTTCAGTTGGGCTGTGTGGCCTAGGGACCCGAGTCGGTAGGGCTGCCCTGTCCAGAAGGGCTGCACAGCCCAATACCCAGAGTCAGTATAATAGCCCTCTTCAGTAGGGCTGTTTGGCCTGACCCGTGCTCTCCCTGCTCCACCAGGTTCTAGCTCAAAGCCCTTACAGTGGCAATTTTGCTGGCCACTGAGTCAGTGGGGAATCCATGCAAAACACACAGACACCACTCAGTACAATGCCTAGTCCCTGTGAGCTACTTCCTACCCTGTTCCTGGTGTAGTGGTCCTGGAATCTCCGATGTCCATAAGCTCCTCAGCCTTGCGGCTCTCAGCAGCTCTATCACCGCTTGGGCGCCTGCAGGAGCTTGGGCGTTGTCCTGGGTCTCAGCGTCTCTGGCTTCCACCTTCTGGGGCCTCAGCATTTGCCGGGCTGGAGCCTGCAGCGGGCATCCTCCCTCCTCGACAGTCAGCCCTGAATGAGCTGGGCTGCTCCCTTTTATACCTGGTCTCCAGCTGGAGCATGCCCAGCAGGGCCGAGGGTGAATGGCCTCCTTGGCCCAAGGAGTAGAGTTCACCCTTGCAGTACCAGCACAGGGCAATCACGCCCCATCACAGGGCCTCAGAAAGAAAAAGACTGAGAACCCCAGGCCTATGCAATCACTGGCCAGCATTGTACCCTGCAGCCCTGTCCCCTCTTGTGTCTGGTCGGGCTCCCTCCTCCCCACCCCAGACAGTCTCTGCACCAAGGGTGGGAGTCACAGCTCGTATAGGTCTGGGTCAAATGGGTGGATGTGCTGCCTTTGACGAAATCAAGGATTCCCCTCTTTGAGGAGCAGAGGCAGCTGTAAGCGCCCTTTGCATCACTGGAGCAGTGCACAGGGCTGACTCAGGGCCCAGGATCACAGGCAGCCAGCCTGCTGCAGTCACTATTACCCTGTCTCATTTTCTGTCACAGCACAGGGGCACGCACCTACAGGATAAAGATCTATGAGAAGGAGAATCACAGAGGCAACATGGTAGAGTTAACCGAGGACTCTCCGCAAGTCATGGACCAGCTACGCTCCCCCGAGATGCTCTCTTGTTCTGTGCTGGAGGGGTACTGGATCCTTTACGAATTGCCGAATTACAGAGGCCGCCAATACCTGCTGAGGCCAGGGCAGTACAGGAGATTCAGCGAGTGGGGCTCTATGAGTGGCAAAGTTGGCTCTTTGAGACGTGCCACTGATCTCTACTGAATCAAGACGCCTTTTGTCTGGAAGGATCTCAATGAATAAAATGCTTTAACCACCATTGTGCTCTCAGTGTGCTGTTGTAAGTGTACTAAGGGGAACGTCGAGCCTTGTCCTGTGTTCTTGGGCTATGGTATCATCTTCTGATCCAAAAGTTGTCCCTCATCTTTCCCTGCCCTCCACCAGGGTATGTACAGGGGTATAAGACTCCCTCCCAATCACTTCCATTGGCTGTGCAGGCATTACCCAAATACAGTGCAGGGCACGTAGTAAGAGCTGAACCACAGAGTGAAACATGCAGGACTTGGACCATAGAGAGGCAGATGGGAGGACTGTAACCATACAGCTGTAGTCTAGATCATAGTCCTCCAGCCCACTCCTGGCCAGAGACTTGGAGCCAGGGCTAGAGAGGCCCTGGGCTGAGCTCCAGTCTTCACTCCCTGGCCAGATGGCCCTAGGAGCATCACCAGGAAGCAGCAGCCAGACCCCCTTCAGCCACCAGGCATGGAGCAGGCAGAGCTGGGCACCCAACTGATGGCAGGAATCAGCCACAACCCTCTGCCAGCCGAGAAGCAGCACCAATCATAGCTGTCTCCCTAGCCAGGTGCCAAGGCTCAGGCCAGAGTTACCTGAGGACTGATCCAGGGCTGGGGATTAACTAGCCATAAGCACTACAGGCCTGGGTCAAGGGCCCCAGATCCTGGAATCATTAGATAACACTGGCACTTCCAGTGTGTAACGAAACCTGAGGTGTCTGTCATAGGGGGGTGTAAAGCAAAGCTTAAAAATATGACCCAGGTGGAACCAATTCAGAGACGTCTGCCCAAGTCTGCAGCCAGCCTGAAACAATAGCTCTGAGAGGTTTGAACAGCCCAATGCACTTCAGTGTGGGATTAACTGTAGGAGCCACCAACAGCAGCCCAGCAGAGGACTCTGGGAGGCAAGAAGAGAAGAGCACCCCTGGTCCAGTTCACCTATCGAAAGAGATACACCTAGGCTCAAAGGTGAGTCCTGGGAGCTACCCTACCTCTATCCCTTCAGCTCAGGGTATGAGGGTCAAATGACCCCTGTTGTCCCCGAGGCTAGAGGGACCTTGCTCCCACTTCTGGGAGCAAATGCCCCCTTCCATCGGGTACTCAGACTGTGACCCATCTCGCTCTATCTCTTCATGACTTGGGGTGCTCTGTGTGACTTCATGACTCAGTCCTCTGACTAGGGCACTACCGTCACCCCCTCCAGGTTATGAGGCTCCCTCCAGACCAGCTGTCTGGTTGGCATTTCCCACAATCCTGTGCTACTTCCTAGTGGCTGGTAGGAGAAGCTGAGCCTGCAGAAGAGTACAAGTAGCCTCTCTAGCACCCGGCATCTAATCTTTAAAAAAAACTGCATGTCAGCAAAATATATACATATATATATAGTATAGAGATGGCAGTAGCCATTAGATACAAAAAGGAAAAAGAAAGAAAAGTAAAACAGGTTTAGCAGCGATAAAAGTAAAAAACAAAATGGTCAAACACTTTACAGTACAACTAGAAATGTCAATCAGCTCACTATGGAAAATTAACAGAAGTTATCATTGTGCTGATAAAAGAAAAAAAAATCTCACTCTAAGCTGATCTTTGTTCTGGACTTGAATTAATGCTAGCCTAGTGGGCTCTGAACAAATATCAGGCTACCAATAAAAGGGAACTCAAACTCAGAACTATGTGGCAAATGCTAAATGCCAAACAGTTTGACAAAGTGGACAGAGACTCAGACTTTAAGGTCAGAAGGAGCCATCATGATCATCTAGTCTGATCTCCTTCACATTGCAGGCCACAGAAGCTTACCCACCCACTCCTGTACTATACAGTGGACACATAACCTCTGGCTGAGTTACTGAAGTTCTCAAATAATAATTTAAAGACTTCACTTTACAAAGAATCCACCATTTACACTAGTTTAAACTTGTAAGTGACCCTGTTATCCCAAATGGAGTTTACCCAAACACTTCAGTGCAAACACACTGGTTTAGGTAAAACAAAATAACAAGTTTATTAACTACAGAAAAATAGATTTTAAGTGATTACAAATAATGAGGCATAAAAGTCAGAATTGGTTACAAAGAAATAAAAAGAAAAACTTAATAAGCTAAATGAATTCAAAGCAAAGGTCTCTCTCACTACATACTTTAGCAGTCTTACTGGCTGGATTCCTTTTCAGACTGGACCCCTGCCCCAATCCAGTGTTACTTTCCTTGTCCTTCAGATGTTGTTGATGCTGTGAACAGAGAGAAAGTGAGGAGTATTTTGGGGTGTCTATTCCCCCCTTTATAGTTCCCTCTCCATCTCCAGCTGAGGTCCAGAAGACAAAGTCTCAAGCTCGTCCTTTGTCAAAATATAGATTTTCACTCACTCCCTCTTTCCTGCCAAAGAATGGCCACTTAACCACGTGATTGTCCATTTGATCTTGTTGACACCTGGCTGAGGCGTCAGTTTGCCTTTTGTCTCTGAAGAAGTGGTTTGTGGCTGTTCTTACTAACATAACACAATAGAATCTTAAAACTTTACATACAATGCTGCCACACATATTTTACAAGGACAATGACGATCAGGAAATTATAAGTTTTTGAATGATACCTCACAAGGCATGCTTTGTATGAAATGTATCATGGTCTAATAAAAGGAGTACAAATGGGGGTACAGACTGTCACACTACATCCACCACCACCTCACATATGAGTTTCATCAGCTCAGTGAAGTGTTGCTGTATGCCAAATAAAGATAACTGAATGACAAATCCTGGAGTTGAACTGGGTTGTAGGGAAGAAGAGAGGAAAGAGGTCTCAGAGAAAATCACAACACCTACCTCACAAGGGTCTTTTGAGAATAAATACTTTAAAGATGGTGGAGCACTTTGCGATCTATTGAGGAAAGCTTTATATATGACATTGGCATTAACTGGTAACCAATTTCAAATCAATTCAGAATTTGACATTCTGGGCTTATCTAGATTAGGAAAATTTGCACCAGTCCAACTACATCAATCTAATTGTACAAGCAAAAACCTCTAAAGTCAAACACACTGAGCAGTGCAAAAACAACCCCCTATAGACAGGGCCTAAGTACATAGGTTCAATCCAATATTATGCTTCACCCATAAGACACCATTATAAAAGAAAAGTTACTCCACAATAGCTGGAAAATTATTTCTGTAGCGAGACTAATATTTTATATTCTAATTTCCCAAGGAATAACATGTTACCACATGCTCCCCCCACCACATAGCGCAGCTCCCACCTATGCGCTCTGCACCTCCCCGAGGCTTGCAGTTTGGTGGGCAACACCACCCTCTGTCCTCCAAAAATACACCAATGTTAAAAAGTGGGGGGCATGGTCCTCTGGCTCCCCCACTTCTGGAGCCATTGATGGGAAGTGCCTTGCCTCTGACGCATCAGCAGAACACCAATCTGAACTATGCTACTGACTAGGTCCACGGTGGACACTGTCACACTGTGGCAAGCAGAATGGGAACAAGCTGCTCTCTCTCTCTAAGCCTTGTCTACACAATACGGCTTTATCGGCAAAAGGCAGCTTTTGCCAACAAAACAGTGCAGGTGTGTCCACCCCACAAAGCTAATTTTGGCGGCAAATCTCTGTCGTTTTGCTGACAAAATATAACCACCTCGACGAGAGGCATGGAGCTTTTTGGAGCAAAGTAAAAGTGGCAAAGCGTCAGTGTAGATGCTGCCGTTCGTTATGTTGCCATAACTGGCCTCCCCCAGTATCCCACAATGCCCACCATGACCGCTCTGCTCACAGTTTTGAACTCGGCTGCCCTGCAGGCATGTGCAAGCGTTGACATTCCATAGCATGGAGAGCTCACAGAGCTGCTGAAGATGCTGCTCCTGGCAGCTGAGGAGGCTGTGGGAGAACTCGGAGGGAATCACAGAACCATTAATGTGGAATTGGCAGTCAGGCAGAGCAAGCTGCTTCTGCCGGGACGGGAGGGGAGGAAGATTGCTGTGCTGTGCAGAGCCAGGGGCT
>NW_020672718.1:0-1529 GCF_002925995.2 Terrapene triunguis | reverse complement strand
GGGGGGGGGGGAAGTGGGAGGGAGTGGATGTGGGTGGGGCTCTCCCCCCGTCCTCTTTTTTGATTGTTGAAATATGGTAACCCTAAAAAAGCGGTACCCTGGCTCGGCAGGAAGGAGCCACCTTCCAGAGGCACCGGAGAGCCAGAGCGTCGGCTTGCGGGGGTGGCAAGCCCCAGCCATGCAGGAGCCAGCGCGGCACAGGAGGGCAGCAGCCCTGCAAAGGTGGCGGCACCGCTAGTGGGGAGCAGCCATGCCGCCTGCCCCTCTTGCCCAGGCTGCGGCCCGGCGCTCCCCCCAGGGGCTCCTGCAGGCTGCAGCAGTTGCATGTGGTCAGCGGCCCCCGTGTACCCCCTGGCTTCCCCCTCGCCATGCTTGGGCTCTGTGGCTCCCAGGCATGTGAGCTACCGGGGTGCAGGGCCCTGAGCCTACTCTGGGAGGGGCAGTGGCGGCTCACACTCCCGGGAGCCGCAAAGCCCGAGCGTGGCAGGCGGGAGCCGGGAGGCGCACGGGGGCTGCCGCCTGCATGCATCCACTGCAGGAGCCCCCGGCGGGGCGTCAGGTGGGTTGCAGCCCGGGCAGGTGCACCCTCTGGCTTACCCCTCACCGTGGTCGGGTTCTGCGGCTCCCGGGCGTGTGAGCCACCGTTGCCCCTCCCGGAGCAGGCTCAGGGCCCTGTGCCCCGGTGGTGGCTCACATGCCCGGGAGCCTCAGAGCCCGAGCACGGTGAGGGGGCAGCTGGGGGACACACGGGGGGCCTGCATCCGCTGCAGCCTGTAGGAGCCCCCGGGGGCGTGCCCGGCTGCAGCCTGCGCAAGAGGGGCGGGGGGCGCAGCTGCTCCCCGCTAGCTGCGCCACTGCTTTTGCAGTGCTGCTGCCCCCCTGCGCCACGCCTGCTCCTCCATGGCTGAGGCTCACCGCCACCACAAGCCAATGCTCTGGTTCTCTGGTGCCTCCAGAAGGCAGCTTCTCCATGCCGAACTGCTGCAGCGACCCAAGCCCAGCAAAGCCAGTGAGTGGACTCAGGCAGGGCCGGCTCCAGGCACCAGCCCACCAAGCTTGTGCTTGGGGCGGCACCTGGAGGGGGGCGGCTCGGCGCTCCGGCTGCCGGGGAGAGCGGGGCCACGGCCGGGCTCGCCGCCCTGCCCCCTGCGCTCTGGCTGCCGGGGGGAGAGCGGAGCCCCCACCGGGGCTCGCTGCCCTCCCCCCGGGGCCCTGCCCCCCCCCCCCCCGCGGGGGGGGGGGAGGGCGGCTGGAGGCTTTTTTGCCTGGGGCGGCAAAAAAGCCAGAGCCGGCCCTGGACTCAGGGCAGGGACCACCGGGGTGGGGAGGGCTCACAGGGGGGCTGTGCACCCTCTAGGGGAGTTCATGGGGCGGGGAGGAGGGAACCTGGTCTGGGGAGCAGCCTCTGGGCATGGCTGGTCCCTGGGGTCTATAAAGGCTCGTTGGGATTTGCCCCTCAATGAATCAATGTGCAGGAGGGGTGCAAGGTGGAAGTTTCGCCCAGGGCGCAAAATATCCTTGCACCGGCC
>NW_020672717.1:0-1615 GCF_002925995.2 Terrapene triunguis | reverse complement strand
TCTTCATCAGGAAGACTTTTCTCGAGCTCGGCCTCCTACTGAACGAGACCTCATTCATCATTATGAAGTGAAGTTACATACACTGGATGTTAGAATTCTCTCTTATACTATCTTAATAGAATAAGACCATGCAGGAAATTCTCTAGATTCTTTATTATGTATGAGGGCTTCAAAGGCCAAATCAGTCTCTTCTTAAAGATTATCTAAATGGATTGTAGTCGATATAGATATTTCTTACTTTATTAATAATCTACAGCCTCTAGCTTGAGTCACTGCTCATTCTACACACCTTAAGAGGAAGATGGGGATGGACATTCAGCCATATGTACTGGAGTTAGGTGGGGATTCCTCTCCTGATGAAAATGTGTCACTTCATCTTTGTCTCCCTTTGAGGACATTATTCAATTTCATGAGTTTGTCAGCAGAATGGTTAGTACATTAAACCTGCCATCTGTTGCATTAAATCAATCTCCTCACCCAGTTTGATATTTTCAGTACTACAACTACTAAAAAGATATCCTTACCAATGTTGGAAGGTTTCTGTCAACCAGCAAGATCAATATGGAATAATTCATCATCAGGTCACCCTAATTAAAAAAAAAAGCAGATAAATTATATCAAACTCCTTATTAATGTCTTTCATGTGTATTCTCCTAACTCAATAGTAGTAGTAGCACCAATACAGAGATCAAGATCTGGATAATTATATTTCACTACTAACTATAAAGAAGGGAAAAGATTGGATTCTTTGGAAAGGAATCTGTTTTCTTTGTCTTCCGTGAATATGAGGATTACTAACTATCAAGCAGTTATGGCTAGATGCCAATTTCATCTTTGGGACAACATTTCACTGAAGAGCACTGGAAGTTAGCTAATGCCCTAAAAAAGAAGGTCAAAATGTGGCGAAGCACACTCTTAGAGCATCCTTGGATGTCTTGGATGCTGCTTCAGGATCAGTAGCCTCTTTGGTAGCTTTTCGCAGGTACTGTTGATTATGGTTGTCTTCCCTCCTCTGAGACAAAGTGAAAGACTGACGATCTTCCATTTGAGGGACACAGTCTGTTCAGTTCTCAGACAGGCAACGTTTTAGAGAAAATGAAAGAAACCAGATCTATGACAAGATCTCTGGGACTTCTGCGGCCTTTCAGGAGAACTCATTTCCATGTTTAGATACCAGAGACAATATTACCCATCTTTTTCTTCATCATCTTACTACTCTTAAAGATACTAGTGTTAACATCAGCAACAATAGCATGCTCCTCCATCTCAGTCTCAATATAGGAAACAATCCTCCAAACCAAGATGGTACCAGAGGAATCTTATACTATTTCTTCTTTGCCTAATTTAAGATGTCAGGTTTGATGATATGCTCGAGAGCTGAAAACTGACTGTAGGCTCTTCTCCACTACCCTTCAGAGACCACCTGTCCCACTTTTAACAATAAATGGCAAAACATCACTATGGACAGATGGTTTCTAGATATAGTAAAAGAGGGTTCCATCATCCAGTTTGAGACCCTTTCTCTATACCATGCCCATCTTCCCTCGCTTTTCAGGAGAGGGTTCTGAGAGCAGAGTCCTATTCTCTGTAACAGGAGGGAGCAACAGAGGATGTT
>NW_020672716.1:0-1537 GCF_002925995.2 Terrapene triunguis | reverse complement strand
GGTCTGTGAAAGTGAGGGATCATTGTCCAGGATGGGTTGTAGATCACTGATGATGCGTTGGAGAGTAACTGGTATTATTGGAACACAATATGCTGTTGGCTCAGAGATTTTCTCAATTATACCAATCCATTCCATTCTCTTTAATTCAGTTTCCACTTTATGCTGCGGTGAGGTATGTGCATGCTGCATGGGTCAGCATTGTCTCTTGAGGTTATTTGTACTGGAGATACTTTCTAAAGTCCAATATTTCCAAATATTCCATCGAGTTCCTGAACCTGTCTCACTAGGCCCATCATGGCTGCTGGCATGTGATCACAGCTGAGAAGACTGCTGGCGTGCGATCTGAATGCATAACTTTTGTCTCAGGGCTAGTCAGAGTTGTGGCAGGTGACTTCAGCTCTGGGAGGGGTTGAAGGTGATTGTTTCAAGAGAAACAGAAGGAAAGAACAAAAACAACTGAGGATAATGGGCAACCAATCTACCAAATAGCACCTAGAAGGGGGGAATAATTAATTAATACCCTGCCCCTCCTTCCACTCCTTGCAGAGATGTGGGATGGCACATCCCAAGATTACAGTATCCTGGCTCCATCATTCTGGGAGGGTTCATGTTTCTCTTGCACTGTGCTGAGTGGCAGCTGGCACGCACCAAGCATTGCATACGCCGCAGCAGCAGCTGAGCTGAGAGGCTGGAAGCAGCAACACAATGAAAGGTATTAGGAGTGAATACAAAGATCATTCCATGCACTTTCTGCAGACACTTATTGCATAGGCCTTAATGAAGGGATTTAAAAGGAATAAGATTTCTCCTTCCCCACCCTTCCACCCCAGCTAGTGCACGACTTTCTGCATAAATGGAAAGTGCAACTGGTGGCAAGTAGCAGAGCAGGGATGAAAGGTAGTGCTGAAGAAGGGCTTCTTCTGTTCTGGGCATCTATAGTTGTAACTTGTGGATTCCTTTTGTGCAATGCAAGAAATACCCAAGTTACTAGGGCATTGTACAAGTGAGTCAGTCAAGTGGACTCAAAATTAAAGGGAATTGCAATTCCAAATGAAATAAAAGGAGAAATCCTAAACCTCATCCATGAAGGACATCAAGGAATAACTAAATGTTGTGAACGGGCCAACCAGTCAGTGTGATGGCTGGGCATCAGCAAGGACTTAAAGAATAAAGCATCTGTATGTGAACACGGGAGAACTAATAGACCAACGTGACACAAAGAACCTTTAATAACACGACTTTTACCAGGCAGATGTTGGAAGAGACTAGCTGCAGATTTATGCAAATTCAGAGGACATCATTACCTGGTCATCGTGGACTATTTTTCCATGTATATAGAAAGAATGTACTTGAAAGGCATACCACGTCACCGTCTTATCGAGAAACTGAAGTTCGCTTTTGCTCACTTTGGTATTCCAGAGCAACTAGTGATGGACAACAAACCACAATTCACTGCAGCAGAATTTAAGTTGTTCCAAACAAAATATAATGTTGATCCTATTACTAGCAGCCTACATTATCCACAAGCAGATTGAAA
>NW_020672715.1:0-2817 GCF_002925995.2 Terrapene triunguis | reverse complement strand
ATATATCACATTGGTAGATGTGCAGGTGAACGAGCCCCTGATGGTATGGCTGATGTGATTAGGTCCTATGATGATGTCACTTGAATAGATATGTGGACAGAGTTGGCATCGGGCTTTGTTACAAGGATAGGTTCCTGGGTCAGTGTTTTTGTTCAGTGATGTGTGGCTGCTGGTGAGTATTTGCTTTGTCTGTAAGCGAGGACAGGTCTGTCTCCCAAGATCTGTGAGAGTGAGGGATCATCTTTCAGGATTGGTTGTAGATCTTTGATGATGCCTTAACACGGCTGCTACTCTGAAACCTATAAAGTTATGAGATTTTTTTGCTGTATGGTTGTTACTGAAATATGTAAGTTTGCTAGTGACATACAAAGGACCCGCCGCCCAGGAGGGTGTTCCACGACCATTAATCAGCAGCAGAGTTGTAATCAAGGGATTTACAATTCAATGACAGTTGCCCAAGTCCACCCAATGGGAGTTTACTTGATCACTGTGGCTCAGCAAAGCTCACCGGGACAAGTCTGGACAAGTGTCTCCCAGGCACCTGGAAAGAGGGTATAAAACCAGGGACTGTTGCTGCATGCCTTAGCCTTTCTCCTCCCCTGGCTACACTGGAAGCAGCCGGAATGCTGAGAAGACGAAGTCACCTGAGGTGACTGGCCCCGCCTTAAGGAGAAGCCTGTGTATTCAGTGGGGTGAGAAAGTGACTGATCTAAATACTGCCCAATGTAATAAGGTTTAAGATTTAGATTGTGTGTTTTTCTTTGGTAATTTCCTCTAATCTTTTATGCCTACCACTTATTATCACTTAAAATCTATCTTGCTGTAGTTAATAAATCTGTTTTATACTTTACCTAAAACAGTGTATTGTGCTTGGAGAAACCTCAGGTACAAAAGCTGGTGCACGTCCTCTCCACATTGAGGAAGGGGCGGACTGGGTTATTAACTTAAACTGGTCAGGCATTTGACCAGGGCAGGATGGTGCAGCTTAGGAGTGCAAAACTGGGAAGCTGGGGGGAATTGGTTGAAGCCTCTCTATAGTGGCTGGGAGAAGCATTCATGTCATTCATGTAGCTGTGTGTCCCTGACTGAATATCTATGTAAGTGCAGGACCTTTCTGAGTTTGCAGCTTGTCACAGTGTGAGAGGGAGCCCAGGTTGGTGGGACAGAGGGCTCAGGGGTACCCCAGTTCTAGGTTGCACCCCAAGGACCCTGTCACAAACCCTACTAGCTGAGCTAAAAGACCCAGCTCTCTCAGCCAAGGCTGTAGTAGGCTCATCAATCTCTAGGTGGCTGAGTCCTCAGCAGAGGGGGACAGAGCACCACACAAGTAGGCATGGCTTATGTGCGCAAGCAGGTGCGTTATTCCAGGTGTCCTGAGCAAATTTCAGTTTGGGTAACTTTGCAATCTGTCCACCTAATCGTCCCTTCTATGTTTTAGCCACCGGCCTGTCCTCAGCTCTTACCGTGTGTTGCTCTTCCACACCAGAGGTGGGTGCACTGCGGGGCTGGGAGAGAAACCTTGTCTGTATAGCTTGGTAGAGCACTTTGGGGAGCAAGGTGTGTATGTGTGATATTTACATGAGCTTAGTGCTCCTCTCTGCTGATGAACATCACATTTCTCCCAGCCCTGGCTCGGGGCAGGCCTGACAGCTCGCTTGGCTGAAATATTGGCGAAATGAGAAGTGAGGGTTTAAGCAGCGCATTGAAACATGCTGCAAAAAAATCCTTCGCTGGGGGAGAGTTTTTTAAAAAACTGCTTTAAAAATGAATCCAACCGCGTCTCACATCCAAGTGAGCCAGAGTCGTGGTGACAGGTCTGGCAGCCTCTGGAAGCCTCCGTCGCAGGCTGTCCAGCTCCCCTGGCTGTCGCAGCAGTGTGATGTGATCGAAAGGGATGTTACTGAGCACAGAGCGATGAACAACGCCGGCCCCATGTTGCGCTTTGGTAGAAGTGCCAGGGGTGCCCGTGAGAGACTGGTCATGTGCAGCTATCCCAGGAGCTTTGGGGGCAGTGGTGGCTGGCCCGGGTCATAGCTCTCAAGCTCACGGAATGAAAAGCCTTGAAAGGTGTGAGCACAGAATGCCTGGAGACGCTGAGACGTTCCTATTTGTGGGACTTCTACCCTGGGGGTGTGGAAAGAAGAGACCTGGTCTGAGGTTGAGACTCTGGGGGGCGAAGGCTGAGCAGGACACAAGAAGTGTTATTGATTTCTTATCTCCTTTGGGCAATAGGGGCAATTCCTCCCCGCTCCCTCAGGGCAGATGTTCCATACAGCAGCAGACCCTGTGTGCATTTCACTGGGGCGAGTTGGCTCAGGAGTGACCCAAGTACTGGATCCCAGGGCAGAAGGTCCACCGCCATTGAGCTGTGCTGCGTCCCTGTCTTGAGAGTGGGACTAGGCCAGGGGAGAAGCTGGGACATCGTCCCCCACAGAGGATGCACCCCCAAGTAGGCCCTAGAGCTGGAGGAGCTACGGGAGCCTGGAGGTGTGGGGATGAGGAGCCCTGACCCATGTGAGCATCCTCAGCATGATTGCTGCTGGCTCAGTGTGGGCACCAGACCAGGATTTGACCCAAGTTTACAACAATAAAAGCTTTAGTTGTCTCTGTATTTTTGCTGCCGGTTCTGCCCCTGTGGTTGAGCCCCTCCTGGACTCCATGGGACATAATGGAGAGGAAGGATAGGCCCACGCTGAGGGTGAACATAAGAATGGCCATACTGGGTCAGACCAATGGTCCATCTAGCCCAGTTTCCTGACTTCCCACAGCAGCCAATGCCAGGTGCTTCAGAGGGAATGAACAGAACAAGGCAATTTC
>NW_020672714.1:0-1218 GCF_002925995.2 Terrapene triunguis | reverse complement strand
CTTAAAGACTAACAGATTTATTTGGGCATAAGCTTCCATGGGTAAAACACCCACTGTTAGTCTTTAAGGTGCCACCGAACTCCTCATTGTTTTTGTGGATACATATGAACATGGCTACCTCTCTGATAATTTTAAGCTGTTACCCTCATATGCCCCCAGGTTCAGCACACACCATCCCCACTTTCACGCCACAACCGTTCTGCCAGTAACCCACTTGATGAGCAAACCCCACAGTGTTTGGGTGCTGCAGGGATCTTTAGCTTAGGTATGAGGAGTGTTGCTGCAGAATGAATGGGGAAGCCAAAAACCCCCATGGGTGGGGGGAGCGGGAGAGAGAGAGAAAGCGAGAGAATCAACCAGCTTAACATGAAAGTTATTTATTTCCAGGTAGTAACCATACAAGGGGAGCCAAACAAACAAAACAGTTACAATATTAAATCTAACTTAAATTTGATTACAAAAGTTAGGGCTAGCAAACCATAACTGAGCACATAAGGCAGGGTCAGGGGGCTATACAGAGAGAGAAAGAGAGAGAGAGATTAAGTTCACCACTCCATGAAGCTGGAATTGATCAGGGTTCACGGGTGGTGTAGCTAGTGGAGGGTCCGGAGTGCTGGAGACAGGCAGAGCCCCCAGCACGATCAGTCAGGAGAAGATGAAGTCCCAGTGGAACTGATGCAGATTTCGGATCCAGACATCAGAACACTTACTGGAGCGTGAGTAGGGTTTTTTGTAGGGAAATAACAATGCTTCAAGCTAAAACATTAGTTTTGTTTATGGGTAAACTGATGACTTAAAGGAGTATAACAAAATTGTTTTGTCCAGGTGTCACGGAGTATGGGGGGACTCAGGGCCCTGCACCCCCGGCGTCCTGCGATTCACCATGACTTTCAGCCAGCCAGTAAAGCAGAAGGTTTATTTAGACGACAGGAATGCAGTCCAAGACAGGTCTTACAGGCGCAGACAACAGGACCCCCTCAGTTAGGTTCATCTTGGGGTCCCCGGGCACCCTAGCCCCCTTAGGGGATCAGAGCCCTGTCTGCCTTCCAGCCAAGGTCACTAGCCAGCCTCTGAGACCCTGCCTTCAGCGACCCCTCCCACAGCCTTTGTTCAGTTTCCCGGGCAAAGGTGTCACCTCGCCCCAGCCCCCTCCTGGGTTCTCATGTTACATGCTCAGGTATTTTCAGTCAGTCTCCCATCCCCCAATGTAGACCATCC
>NW_020672713.1:0-2383 GCF_002925995.2 Terrapene triunguis | reverse complement strand
TTGGGTTGGCCATTTAAAATGGGTTTGCAATGTAAAAGGAGGGGCTGCGGTTTCAGGGTTAACATGCAGCACAAACCCAACTAACTCCCCTCCCCCACACACCCAATTCTCTGGGATGATCACTTCACCCCTCCCCCCCACCGCGTGGCTAACAGCGGGGAATATTTCTGTTCAGCAGAGCAGGAACGGGCACCTCTGAATGTCCCCTTAATAAAATCACCTCATTTCAACCAGGTGACCGTGAGTGATATCACTCTCCTGAGGATAACAAAGAGCGATAAGGAATGGATGTTGTCTGCATGCCAGCAAACACCGGGACCATACACTGCCATGCTTTGTTATGCAATGATTCCAGACTACGTGCTACTGGCCTGGCATGGTAAAGTGTCCTACCATGGCGGACGGGATAAGGCAGCCCTCCCCAGAAACCTTTTGCAAAGGCTTTGGGAGTACATGAAGGAGAGCTTTCTG
The DNA here is from genome assembly GCF_002925995.2 of Terrapene triunguis. Taxonomy (NCBI): domain Eukaryota; kingdom Metazoa; phylum Chordata; order Testudines; family Emydidae; genus Terrapene; species Terrapene triunguis. The sequence continues at coordinate 1,912 of NW_020672713.1, read as the reverse complement.
GAGATGCCCCTGGAGGATTTCCGCTCCATCCCCATACACGTTAACAGACTTTTCCAGTAGCTGTACTGGCCGCGATTGCCAGGGCAAATTAATCATTAATCATTAAACACGCTTGCTTTTAAACCATGTGTAATATTTACAAAAGTACACTCACCAGAGGTCCCCTGTGTGCCCTCAGGGTCTTGGGTGAGTTCGGGGGTTACTGGTTCCAGGTCCAGGGTGACAAACATATCCTGGCTGTTGGGGAAACCGGTTTCTCCGCTTCCTTGAGGCTGTGAGCTATCTACATTTTCTCCATCCTCATCTTCCGAACCCTCTTCCCTGTGTGTTTCTCCAGTGAGGGAGTCATAGCACACAGTTGGGGTAGTGGTGGCTGCACCCCCTAGAATAGCATGCAGCTCCGCGTAGAAGCGGCATGTTTGCGGCTCAGCCCCGGACCTTCCGTTTGCTTCTCTGGCTTTGTGGTAGGCTTGCCTTAGCTCCTTAATTTTCACGCGGCACTGCTGTGCGTCCCTGTTATGGCCTTTGTCCTTCATGGCCTTGGAGACCTTTTCTAATATTTTGCCATTTCGTTTACTGCTTCGGAGTTCAGCCAGCACTGATTCATCTCCCCATATGGCGAGCAGATCCCGTACCTCCCGTTTGGTCCATGCTGGAGCTCTTTTGCGATCCTGGGACTCCATCACGGTTACCTGTGCTGATGAGCTCTGCATGGTCACCTGTGCTCTCCACGCTGAGCAAACAGGAAATGAAATTCAAACGTTCGCGGGGCTTTTCCTGTCTACCTGGCCAGTGCATCTGAGTTGAGAGTGCTGTCCAGAGCGGTCACAATGAAACACTGTGGGATAGCTCCCGGAGGCCAATAACGTCGAATTCCGTCCACACTACCCCAATTCCGACCCCCTAAGGCCGATTTTATCGCTAATCCCCTCGTCGGAGGTGGAGTAAAGAAACCGGTTTAAAGGGCCCTTTAAGTCGAAAGAAAGGGCTTCGTCGTGTGAACGTGTCCAGGCTTAATTCGATTTAACGTGGCTAAAGTCGACCTAAACTCGTAGTGTAGACCAGGCCTATGTCAGTGGGAGAAGCTATATCGGTGAGTGTGCAAGCTGTGGTGTTTACCACATTTAAGAAGTTTAAGCAAACTCCATTTTTAAAACCACCTTCAGTCTGGGAATGGAAAAGAAGCTCAATGAATCAGGGTCTGTCCTTCAAAGTCCTGGAGATCACAATTCCATGCTACTGTTGTCATGAGGGTATAGCTCAGTGGTAGAATGTTTAACTACAGATCAAGTCATCCTTGGTTCAAACCCAAGTGCCCTCTTACAAGCTTCTTCTTTTTTTTTAAAAAAAAGGAAAACATTTTCATTTCCATTCTCCATTATGTTCAGGAGCTCCACTATATGGGGATGCTTGAAATGAATGTAAACACTCAACATTTCACTGTCCAAATGCATAAAAAATTAGGAAACTTGTCCATCAGCTGAAATCAGTTCCAATCCTCTAAGTGTCTAGTTTATATTTTCATCAATTAAACAAAGGTATAATATGAATGTACATTTGCAGAAACCTCTTCTCCATGGGCTATGTTGTGCAGAAGAACAAGAACCACATCCAGTTGCAGTTCAGGAGTCTGACGAGCAAAGGCAACTTGGTGCAGACTAAAGTCACCAGCACCTTGGCTCCTTCACATTCAACCAGCAGCTGGGTCCCCAGGACAAGGAATGAGAAGACAGTGGCTGTGAGCAGGAAAATAGCCAAGGAGCTGGCTAAAGCTGTCAAGATCCCCAGGAAGGTCACCATGCCCATGTCTAGAATGTGGTGACTGCAGTGGGGACCAAAAAGGCAGAGAAAAGCCCTCAAAATTCACCAGGTGGAAGAGGTGGATGAGGCTTTTTTTAAACAACTAACAAAA
>NW_020672712.1:0-8656 GCF_002925995.2 Terrapene triunguis | reverse complement strand
ACCAGACGCGATAAATCGAACCCGGAAGTTCGATTGCCAGCCGTCGAACTACCGCGGTAGTGTAGACAAGCCCTAAGGTGCCACAAGTACTCCTGTTCTTTTTGCGGATACAGACTAACACGGCTGCTACTCTGAAAAGTGAGATGAAGGTGGATGAAGCTTTGAATTATGTAAAGTATAAAGTTAAAGCGATTAAGGTTACCCCTGAAAGTTACAGGTTAAAATTTAGAAATTGTAAGATGTCTAATGATGTTTCTTAGCTGGAGTGTGCTCATAAACTACTGGGTTTTGTTAAGAAGTGAATTACTGGGGGAAACTCTTATGGTGACTTTGGCAAACTGTTACAGTTAATTACACTTGACCAGTTATTAAGATTAGTTCCAGATGAGATCAGGGCTACGATATGCGATAAAAAACCTGTTTCAGTTTTACAAGCTGCAGAAATTGCAGATGAACATGTATAAAATCGGAATCATGAAAGGCATAAATCCAGAGGGAAAAACCATCACTCTGCACCACCGTTAAAAGGGATGAAGAGTTTTAGGGTAAACCTAACCCCAACTTTATAAAAAAAACAAAAACAAAGGGAGCCCAGTGTTCAAAACTTCTTACCCTAAAGGAAAGCCGGTTATATGCCATCTCTGTGGGGTCTCTGGTCACATAAAGCCATATTGTCCAAACCTGAAAAATAACCCAAGATCAGCACCCCCCAATACCATGATAAATTCTAATACAGTTATTCTGAACACAGGCTGATCAAATAGGCCATCTTGAGTCCAAATTGCAGTCACTGCAGGTGTGAATGCAGTGAGCAGTCCCATTGGTTTCATTCTTAAGCCATAATCATTGGGTTGGCTATTATAATGTGATAAAATCTGACAATAACGACATTTTCTAATTGGCTGTGCTTTAACCTTCGTGGCAAGAATAATACAAAGCGCAGGGCCATAAAACCCTTGCTGGCATTATGAGGACTATTGCCTGGTATAGGATTAAGCAGGGATTTTTCATTCTGAGGCTGAGGTTCAAACCAAAGCTCAAAGCGGGCTGGGGGCCCAAGCAAATTCTCATGTCTCATGGCTTCGTAAAATGGAATGACCTGGCAACACTACAGAACGCCTTAGGAATGGTGAGTTTCTGGGTAAAGAGCTGTACTGAGATTCAGGAGATCTGGGTTTCATCCCTGGCTCTCATAGGCGGCACGTAATGGAGGCTGGGGGAGGATAAGCCTCCCCAAACCTCATGTTGCCGGGCAGGGGGGAAGTGGCGTATTTGGGGCCCCTGGAAAAATCTCCCCCCACCACAGCCCCGGGGCTGGAGCAGCTCTCGCTCCCTGCCGTGGCCCCAGGGGCAGAGAGCTTTTCTGGTCTCGGGGTCACAGTGGGACGGGGAGGTGGAAGGAGCGAGCGGTGGGTGGGGGCTCAGGGGAAGAGGCAGAATGGGGGCAGAGTCGTGTGGGAAGAGGTAGAACAGGGATGGGGCCGTGGGTGGAATGGGGGTGGGGCTGCAGGGAAAGGCATGGGATGGGGTGGAGCCATGGGTGGGGCAGTGGGTGGAAGGCGCAGAATGGGGGAGTGGCTCCGGGCTTGGAGCTCTAGACAGGGCAAAGAGCTCTGCTGTGGTCCCTGCCAAGGCTCAGAACTCGACCCTGGCTGGGGACAAACTCTCAGCTCCCCCACTCCGCCCCAGCCAGGGCCATGGTGGGGGGAGGGGAAGGCTGAGAACAGCGAGTGGGGGTGTGGTCTTGGCCAGAAGAGGGGGGCAGGGGGCTAGCTTCCCCAAGGAAAGCTTCACCCTCCGCCCATGCTGGCTCTTTATTCCCTGATTTCTGGCTCTCATCCTATGTGTCCTGTGGCAAGTCACTTAGGGCCAGATTTGTAAAGGTATTTAGACACTTAATGGGATTTTCAGAAGCACCTAGGTGCCTAACTCCCCTTGAAGTAAATGGGAGTTGGGTGCCTAGCCACTTTTAAAATTTCTAGGGGGGAGCTATCTGCATCTTTAGGCACCTAAATATCTTTAAACTGGCCCTTAATCTCTCCGGGCCTCAGTTTCCCATCTGTGAAACGGGAATTAATATTTCTTCTGTACTACATAGAGCAGGGGTCAGCAACCTTTCAGAAGTGGTGTGCCAAGTCTTCATTTATTCACTGTAATTTAAGGTTTCGCATACCAGTAATACATTTTACATTTACAGGGGCCGGTGGATGGAACCCCAGACTGGCAGCGGGCTGAGCGGGGCCGGCAGCCGGTCTGGGGTTCCGTCCGCCAGCCCCTTGTCAGCCAGGGTCCCGTCCGCCGGCCCTGCTCAGCCCGCTGCCAGCTGGGGTTCCATCGATCCAGGCCAGCAGCGGGCTGAGCGGGGCTGGCAGTGGGGACCCCAGGCTGGCAGCAACGTGCCACTGTAAATCAGCTCGCATGCCACCTTTGGCACTCGTGCCATAGGTTGCCGACCCCTGACACAGAGGGACTGTGAGGATAAATTCATCAATGACTGTGAGGTACTCAGATTATAAGGTGATAGGCAGGAGAGATGAGCTACAGCTCCTAGGAGCAACCAGCTGATATCCAAAATAGCCTGACTAGCTTTTTAAACAAGGAATAGGGGAAAAGAGGAGGAGCGTTGTTCAGAAAAACAGGGACATGTCCGAAAATGGGGACGACAGAAGAAAAAAGGACTTGGACGGTTAAAAATATATTATGCAGACACTAGTCACACACAAGGAAAGATAACTGCACTGGTGGCTCTCTTTACACTTTAGCGAGGGACCACCCAAAAATCAAAAGGCAGCAAAATTAAAACTGGTAAAAGGAAAAAAAGCTTATTTACACAATATAGTCGACCTTTGAAACTCAGTGCGGTGACTGCGGGGGTAGGCCTCACCCCTGCTGCCAGCACCAGGGCCCCTCCGCTAATCCCCTGGGCCGCGTCTGTCGCTGTGGGAGGGGGCTTGGGAGAAGGGGTGGAAAATGGGGGCAGGGTGGGGGCTGGAAGAGGCGGGGCGGAGCAGAGGGAGTTGTCCCGGGCCCTGCACCTCCCTAGGAATGTCCCTGCCCCTTGCAGTGGGTGCACTCCACAGGGGGGGCAGCTAGGGGATGGGGCTGGCCGCCAGCACTGCCGCATATGAAGCAGGTAGCTGCATAGGGCACCATGAAATTTGGGGCAATTTGGTGCTCCAAATTTGTTGGTGCCCTACGCAGCTCCGTATTCTGCGTATGACTAAGGACAGCCCTGGGGTGAGTGCAGAACCATCGCACACCAGCCAGTTTGCTGGGAAACCACAGTCCATTTGAAAGGGCTCATGTTGAATCAGAGCCCTGGTGTTCACCAATATGAAAGTTGGTTATTTGACCAGCTCCAGTTAAAATCAAATCCCCCTATGTGTAAGTTTCTATGGAACATCCCCTGACTCCAAGTCTCTGATGTGTCCTCTGCTTGTTTGTGTCTGTTCATGAAAGGAAAAGACAAACGTCGAGTGGCAGAAGATTTTGGCTGAATTTGAGCAGTTTCTGGAGGAACAGGAGTGGCTCCTGCTGGCCCTGCTGGAAGAGCTAGACGAGATTGTGATGAGGCAAAATGCGAATGGGGCTAAACTCTCAGAGGACATTTCATTTCTCTATGACCTGATGATTGATGAGACAGAGAAGTGTCAGCAGCCAATGGATAATTTCCTACAGGTGAGACTTAGAGACGCCCCCAGCTCCCTCAGCGGCCATGGGAAGTCATTAATTTTAGAGCCCAGGAGTCAGAGCATACATATATCCCACTGTCTACAATTAAGTACATAAATATACTTGCTCCCAGCAAGATCAATCTCCAGTCATTGACCTACGGGGAAAAGAAAAGCAAAATGATGATGGCACCTGCAGTAGGTTGTATGGGCAGCAGGTATAAGAGGCCAGGGAGGCTAAACCTCCCAAAACAGCCAGCCCGCCGCATTTGGAGCTCACTGCTGCCGAAAGGGTGCTCCGGCCATGGCCCCACCCATGCTCTGCCCAGAGGCCCTGCTCCTGCTTGTCCTCTTCCCCCTGAGGCCCTGCCCTCACTCCCTCTCTTCCCATCCCTGCTCTGCCCACATGAGGGCTTCATGGGAGGGGGTGAAGAGGCACGTATGAGCGGTGAGCAGCTGGCTGGCTGGTCAGCAGGTGGGTGAGCGCGGGCAGGGGGAGCCTTGGGGGAGGGGGCGAAGAGGCGTGCAGGGAGTGGCTGGCTGGCCAGCAGATGGGTAGGAGGGATCTGGGGGAGGGAGCGAAGAGGCACGTGGTGAGTAGCTAGTCGGTGGGAGAGGGACCTGTGGGAGGGAGAGAAGAGGCACGTGGTGAGTGGCTGGTCGGTGGAAGAGGGACCTGGGGCAGGGGGCAAAGAGGCATGAGCGATGGGAAGGGGGGACCTCAGGGGAAGGGGTGGATGGGGTGGGCCTTGGGGGAAGAGGCCAAGCAGGGCTGGGGTGGAGCATGGGCAGGGCTTCAGGGGGAGGAATTTGAGCAGGGGTGGGCCTCGGGGCAGGGCCATTGTCTGGGCATGCCCAGACTGCCTGAATGGAGGAGTCACTCACCGCCCCTGGGGTAAGAAGGTGCAGAAAGTTTCCTTCTCTTCACTCTACTGCACTCCTATGGGATCTGGGGAAGGAGCAAATGTACCGTTCCTTGAAATGCTGGGCTGCTGGAGTGGATCACTCAGGGGTTAGAACTCCACCTCACAAAGGGATATGGGTGTGAGGCAGGTCCCCATCTCTCATTTGCCTGCCCCTTTGAAAAGCAGGGGCAGTGGGATCTATTATGATTTTTCCACATTTTACTTACGCCATAACTACATCCTTTGGAACCCGAAGGAATACTTACAGGAAGTCACAAGGCTGGCTAAATCCTAGATCCTCCAAAGGTATGTAAGGCACCTAAATCCTGTTGATTTCAATGGGACCGAAATACCTATAAGGTTCTAGACTTAAGGCATTAGGTTCACAGAGTATCGCGGAACTTATACTGGTAAGTGATGTAAATGGTTGGATGTGTATAGTTATATCTCAGCTTGACAGTAGAGACACCAATTACAAGGAGCTGCATATGGGACTCTGAGGCCTGGTCTACACTACGACTTTAATTCGGATTTAGCTGCGTTAATCCGAATTAACCCTTCACCCGTCCACACCACAGAGCCAGTTAATTCGAATTAAAGGGCACTTAAAATCGATTTCTGTACTCCACCTCGACGAGCGGAGTAGCGCCTAAATCGATTTTGTTAATTCGAATTAGGGTTAGTTTGGCCGCACACCACCGAATTACTGTGGTTAAAGTAATGGGGTAGTGTGGCCGCACACCACCGAATTAATGTGGTTAAAAACCGAATTAATGTGCTTAGTGTGGCCGCGCACAATCGAATTTATACAACCTGTTTCCCAAATTCGAATTATCTAAATTCGGATTAATCCTGTAGTGTAGACATACCCTTAGTGAAGGCAAACTGGGTCTCGTTCAGAGCGGGAGGAACCTCTTGTGGCATGTGGGACTTGTGGTGGATTGAGGACTGTGTTGGAATAGCAAGCTATTGCTTTAAGAGTGCAGGGGGGTTTCCTGGTCCTGCTTGCAGGCTGGGGGCTCTGTGGTGAATCGTGTGATCAGAATCAGTCTGGAAAGAGCAAGCTTAAAGCAAAGTGGTGTTGAGTTGTGCTGCTCTGCTTTAGGGAGAAGCCTGTTTTCTCTCTCTCTGCTTTTGGGTTCTTGCGTGTTGTTGTTCTGAATTCTAAGACATAAAGTCATGTTATGTTGCAAACTTGCATCAAGAGTAGTTATCTTTTTATATAACTTCTCTGTGTTTTATGCCATGAACATAACAGTTTCTTCCTCTCTCTCCCCTCTACTATGTCATAAACATCTCAGTCGGGTATGTTGCTCCTTTTCACTGCCCCCCACTCCCCATTTCACTATGTTGGCAAGCTGCTTGGACACAAGTGGCCATATTTTCATTGGGAGCAACTGGGAGGCTGAGCCGTGTCCCCAAGGAGAACCACCAAATGTGTGAGGCAGGGATGCACTTTAGATACAAACCACGTCCCATGTAATTGACTCCTGGAGCTGTTGCTTTTTTATAAGACTGGATTTCTCCACCCCTAGGTTGGGATTCTTAACCTGGGACTCTGAACTAATTAAGTTTTACCCCTGGAGAACTGGCTGCCTCAGGATTTTGGGGATGGAGTATAGGCCCTTCACTTCTAAATCACCAGCGCCACCTTGCGATCAAATGTCATCACACTGCTACAGCTGCCCTATGTGTCTTTGGGCACTGGGCCTCCATTCCCCATCTGTAAAATGGGCATAATAATATTTCCCTCAGCTCACAGATGTCTTATGTAGATAAATGCATTAAAGACTGTGAAGTACTCATGCACTATGGTAATGACAGCTCTATGGGTACCTACATAGCTTACAACTAGGCTTGGCAGAATTTGATATTTTCTTATTTTTATATAATTTTGATGAATAATCTCTATGTTTATTTTTAAGCCTATTTTTAAATTTTTATCGATTTTAAATTTTCAGTTGTGGAAAATTATGGGGGCGGGTCAGACAAAAGGGGTGGGTCATGACCGTCGATGCTGAGATTCAAAAAGCTAAAGCCATATAACCATTAACACACTCATTGTTGACCTCATGTATCAAAATATACAGATTAAATTTCCTTAAATCAAACTCTAAGAAGTTCTCACGCAGCGTTTTCTTACTTTGCCCATCTGTACATTTTGATTGTTATCGATGGAAATATTTTTTCATTGGTTTTTGAGTGTATGGCAAAATGGACATGTCCCAATTGAAATCTAATCCCTCCAAGGCTACTTCCAACCCAGTGAGTCTCTGGTAACCTGTGTGAAATGAGCTGGAGGGGAGCCGTCTGAGTCCAGTTGGACAAGTGGACAAGTGCTGCCATACCAAAGGCTAGGAGGTCCATTGGCTCTTCTTGCCTTGCTCATTGACATCCATGGTATAGAGACCAAAGAGTGAACAGGACATGGAGGCAGAAGTCCCATCTTATCCACAGAGATGCCTTTCCTTTCCCAGTTCAAAGGAGCCATTCATTCTCCTGGGCGTGTACTCTGACATCTTTCGCAAGAATGAAATTCACATAAAAGTGGATGACAATACAAACCATTAGCAATACATTAAAATGACTATAATTTTCTGCTTTCTAGGTGGGAGAAGTGGAAGTCCCAGCAGCCAGTGGAGATTTCTTCTGGGCTGGAAGAGGGAATCCATATTTTCATGAATAAATATACCATTCTAAAGAAGACTCTTCAGAAATTCAAAGGTACTAAGGAGGGATCTAGGAGGTCAAACTGAGAAGGGGTCTGTGATCCAGATCCACAAAGGTACTTAAATTCATAGGTGCTGAAAAAAAATTAGTGGGTGCTTAGCACCCACCGTCAACCTGCCAAACTGCCCCCTTTCCCCCCAGCACCTCTTGCCTGCCAGCGGCTCTGATGATCAACTCCTCCCCTCTCCCTCCTAGTGCCTCCCACCCACGGCGATGAGCTGTTCCATGGCATGCAGGAGGTGCTGGGAGTGAGGGGGAGGAGTGGCAATGGGGCGCGCTTGGGGGAGTGGGCAGAAAGAGGCAGGGAAGAGGCAGGGCAGGGTTCGGGGCTTGGGGGAAGGAGTGGAGTGGGGGCGGGGCATGGGGCTGAGCGGGGATTGAGCACCCCGCAGGACAATTGGAAGAAATGCAAGATTAGAATCAAAGGAGCAGTGTCACGTCCTCCCGTCTGACAGCCCCAAACTGGGCGTGGTCCTGAATATGCATAAATAGACAAGAGCGTAATCAACTATTATTAAATAAGAGAGAGAAACTAAACGAATCCAGCAGATGGAGTCAGGACCTCTGGGTCCAATTCCAGCCACTGATTGGTTATGTGTCCTCGGATTGGTTATATGGCAGTAGATTGGCTTGAGCAGACTCTGCCTGTAGGTGCCAATCATAGGGCATCCCTTCGCTGCCATTGGGGTGTAGGATTCTAGCGCACGTAGACACACCATGGTAGCATTAATCTACTTACCTTGGATACCAATAGCAGTGAAGCTGCGCTGCCGCACTTCAGTGAGGGCTAGCCACCCAAATAATTACAGGGTCCCAGGCGGGCTCATACAGCCCATACTGAGGCCCATGTTGCCGAGGCTTCATTGTTATCAGTACGTGAGCTAGCTAGATTAATGCTGTTTATCGACACATACTGCAATCACACACTCCAACTGCAGGATAGACATGCCCACAGATGAGTGGCATACAGTGCTGGGGGTGAGAGTCTCACTCCGTAACTTCCCTGAGACAAGGAATATGTCTCAGGACACGTCTACACTAGGAGCACTTTGCCAGTGTATATATACCTGTACAGCTTATTTCCCCTTCCTCACCCCTTCCTCACCCCTGTCCTCCAACACATGGACAGACAAAAGCAAAATAAGCTATACCAGCAAAAGCACAATTTTGCTAGTATACATGCATCTACATTAGAGTCTTCTGCTGGTACAGCTGCGTCAGTCACAAGTTATACCTCATCACGCACCTGACTGACATACCTATGCTGGAAGAATTTTGTAGTGTAGACCTGGCCTCAAGTCTAGGGGCTGCAGGGACTGGGAGGCTGCTTCCCAGGAGCCATGGAAAGCG
>NW_020672711.1:0-1174 GCF_002925995.2 Terrapene triunguis | reverse complement strand
CTAAACTATATACATATTAGTTTTTTGCCTTTTGTTTCATAATACATGTGACGATGCGGTTCTGGCGGAACTCAACTGAGAGTGCCAACTCAGGACAAATTGCTCAAACAGGGCAGTTACAGCCCAAGGCTGGGGTTTTTTCCACCTCTAAGGCAAACCAAACCAGCCGGACTAGGAGGACTTCGGTCTCACCCCACTGGCTAACCGCAAGTCTCACAAGCAATCTCCTAAGACACTCCAGTTTCCCAGTATTACTACCAGTGCCACTCGTTATGGGGACAAATGATTATGAAAACCAATACCCCAGTAAAAGAAAAAGGTTCTCCTGATCCCAAAGGACCAAGCCCCAGTCCCAGGTTAATATACAAATCAGATCTTACCCACAAATCACGCTGTTGCCAATCCTTTAGAATCTAAAATCTAAAGGTTTATTCATAAAAGGAAAAAGATAGAGATGAGAGCTAGAATTGGTTAAATGGAGTCAATTACATACAGTAATGGCAAAGTTCTTGGTTCAGGCTTGCAGCAGCGATAGAATAAACTGCAGGTTCAAATCAAGTCTCTGGAATACATCCCCCGCTGGGATGGGTCCTCAGTCCTTTGTTCAAAGCTTCAGCTTGTAGCAAAATTCCTCCAGAGGTATGAAGCAGGATTGAAGACAAAATGGAGATGAGGCATGAGCCTTATATAGTCTTTTCCAGGTGTAAGAACACCTCTTTGTTCTCACTGTGGAAAATTACAGCAAAATGGAGCCTGGAGTCACATGGGCCAGTCCCTGCATACTTTGCTGAGTCTGAAGGCATATTTACCTTCTCTCAATGAGTCCATTGTATAGCTGATGGTCCTTAATGGGCCATCAAGCAGGCTAGGCAGAGCTAATCCCAGCTTGTCTGGGATGTCACCCAGAAGCATAGCATAAGTTTGTCATACAGACAGTATAGAGCCAATATTCATAACTTCAACTACAAAACTGATACACACATATAGACAGCACAATCATAACCAGTAAACCATAACCTTGTCTTAGACACCCCATTTGCCCCCCTTTATACAAGATTTGGGTGCCACTACAGGACCTTGGTTGCAACAATGATCTATATGGTCCCAGTTTATGTCAATAACGTCACAATACATTTTATTTATATAACCCTTTTGCTGATTTTTAAAGTGTTAC
>NW_020672710.1:0-3109 GCF_002925995.2 Terrapene triunguis | reverse complement strand
CCCTTTGTTATCCTCAGGAGAGTGATATCATTCACGGTCACCTGGTTTTGTTCCCTGCTGTTAGCCACGCGGTGGGGGGAGGGCTGAAGTGATCATCCCAGAGAATTGGGGGGGGTGTGTGGGGGAGGTAGTTGGGTTTGTGCTGCATGTTAACCCGGAAACCGCAGCCCCTCCTTTTACATTGCAAACCAATTTTAAATGGCCAACCCAACGGGTGCTTGTTATGGGAAATGAGGGCACTACTGTTTGAAACCATTCCCACATGTTAAGAAGGTTAAAAAAGCCAAAAGACTGTGGCTTACCATGGCTGCCTGCAAGCCGAAATCTGTTGCCTGGCACTGCGTGAGTGATCTCTCCCACCAAACCGGCAGGCCCTCAATATAGGAGGAAAAATGCGACCTTGTAACGAAAGCACATGTGCTGTGTAATGTGAACAGCAAAATTTAACGTGAAAGAGTGTACCCATTGTTCTCTAAAATGTGTCTTTTTTAATCACTTCTCCCTTCTCCTCCACCAGCTGCAAATGTTTCTCCTTCACAGAGGCTAGTGAAGATTAGAAGGAGAAAACGGCGGACTCGGGATGATATGTTCTCGGAGCTCCAGATGTCCTCCCATGCTGACAGAGCACAGCAGAATGCATGGAGGCAGTCAATATCAGAGTGCAAAAAAGCACAATTTGAACGAGAGGAGAGGTGGCGGGCTGAATCGCAGGCTGAAGAGAGCAAGTGGCAGACTGAAGAGGATAGTTGGCATCGGCTTTCTGACAGAAGGCAAGAGTCGATGCTCCGGCTGCTGGAGCATCAAACTGATATGCTCCAGCATATGGTTGAGCTGCAGGAAAGGCAGCAGGAGCAGAGACCACCGCTACAGCCCCTGTGTAACCAACAGCCCTCCTCCCCAAGTTCCATAGCCTCCTCACCCAGACGCTCAAGAACGCGGTGGGGGGGCCTCCGGCCACCCAGCCACTCCACCCCAGATGATTGCCCAAGCATCAGAAGGCTGGCCTTCAATAAGAGTTAAAGTTTTAAAGTGCAGTGTGTCCTTGTCCTTCCCTCCTCCCCCACCCCACCTGGTGCTTCCCTCCTCCCTCACCCCTCCCGGGTTACCTTGGCAGTTATCCCCCTAGTTGTGTGATGAATTAATAAAGAATGCATGAATGTGAATGAACAATGACTTTATTGCCTCTGCAAGCGGTGCTCGAAGGGGGGAGGGGAGGGTGGTTAGCTTACAGGGAAGTAGAGTGAACCGGGGGTGGGGGGAGGGTTCATCAAGGAGAAACAAACAGAAGTTTCACACCGTAGCCTGGCCAGTCATAAAACTCATTTTCTAAGCTTCTCTGATGCGCACCGTGCACTGCTGTACTCTTCTAACCACCCTGGTGTCTGGCTGCGCGTAATCAGTGGCCAGGTGATTTGCCTCAACCTCCCACCCCACCATAAATGTCTCCCCCTTACTCTCACAGATATTGTGGAGCGCACAGCAAGCAGCAATAACAATTGGAATATTGGCTTCGCTGAGGTCTATCCGAGTCAGTAAACTGCGCCAGCGCGCTTTTAAACGTTCAAATGCACATTCCACCACCATTCGGCACTTGCTCAGCCTATAGTTGAACAGGTCCTGACTCCTGTCCAGGCTGCCTGTGTACGGCTTCATGAGCCATGGCATTAAGGGGTAGGCTGGGTCCCCAAGGATAACGATAGGCATTTCAACATCCCCAACGGTTATTTTCTGGTCCGGGAAGAAAGTCCCTTCCTCCAGCTTTTGAAACAGACCAGAGTTCCTGAAGACGCGAGCATTATGTACCTTTCCCGGCCATCCCACGTTGATGTTAGTGAAACGTCCCTTGTGATCCACCAGGGCTTGCATCAGCATTGAAAAGTACCCCTTGCGGTTTATGTACTCGGTGGCTTGGTGCTCCGGTGCCAAAGTAGGGATATGGGTTCCGTCTATCGCCCCACCACAGTTTGGGAATCCCATTGCAGCAAAGCCATCCACTATGACCTGCACGTTTCCCGGAGTCACTACCCTTAATATCAGCAGGTCTTTGATTGCGTTGGCTACTTGGATCACAGCAGCCCCCACAGTAGATTTGCCCACTCCAAATTGATTCCCAACTGACTGGTAGCTGTCTGGCGTTGCAAGCTTCCACAGGGCTATCGCCACTCGCTTCTCCACTGTGAGGGCTGCTCTCATCCTGGTATTCTGGCGCTTCAGGGCAGGGGAAAGCAAGTCACAAAGTTCCATGAAAGTGCCCTTACGCATGCGAAAGTTTCGCAGCCACTGGGAATCATCCCACACCTGCAACATGATGCGGTCCCACCAGTCTGTGCTTGTTTCCCGGGCCCAGAATCGGCATTCCACGCCATGAACCTGCCACAGTAACACCATGATTTGCACATTGCTGGGGCCTGTACTTTGTGAGAGGTCTATGTCCATGTCAATTTCCTCATCACTCTCGTCGCCGCGCTGCAATCGCTGCAATCACCTCCTCGCCTGGTTTTGCTTTGGCATATTCTGGCTCTGCATATACTCCAGGACAATGCGCGTGGTGTTCATAGTGCTCATAATTGCCGCGGTGATCTGAGCGGGCTCCATGATCCCAGTGCTATGGCGTCTGGGCTGAAAAAAGGCACGAAACTATTGTCTGATTGAGGGAGGGAGGGGCGAGTGACGACATAGCTTACAGGGAATTAAAATCAACAAAGGTGGTTGTGCATCAGGGAAAAACACAAACAACTGTCACACAGAATGGGCCCCCCAAAGATTGAACTCAAAACCCTGGGTTTAGCAGGCCGTTGATTTCACGGAGGGAGGGGGAAGCAAATGAATACAGAACAAATCTGGTCCATCTATCTTTTACATCTTAGGCTGGCAGCAGACGGTGCAGCATGACTGATAGCCATCGGCATCTTCTGGGTGCTTGGCAGAAGATGCTGTATTACGACTGCTAGCCATCATCGTCAAGACGGTTCAATAGGACTGCCGGGAGGACTGAGTCTCCAGGAGACAAAACATGTCTGCCCAGGGGCCTCTGACCGAACTCACTGAGGAATACGACAACAATGGATACCAGTCGTAATACACCATCTACTGCCAAAAGGCAAGGAGC
>NW_020672709.1:0-1092 GCF_002925995.2 Terrapene triunguis | reverse complement strand
TGCCATTCCCACAAAACAAATTAAGTGGTAGAAGAACATCTGGAGGACACACTCACTGAACAAGATGCTTTTACACTGAGAAAGTCGACCTGCATATTTGGAGCATTTTCTGATGATTCACTGACATCCAGGAAAGCCAAATTCAGGACCTACATGGGGGTATGGAGCCTGTGGTTGGTGATCACGGTGGGGATGATGATGAAGTTTCCCAGCTAGCTGTTCACGTAAACTATGAGGAAAACCACAAAGAAGAAGTGCTGCAAATCAGGATTCTGGTTGAGGCCCAAGAGGACAAATTCTGTCACTGGGGTGGTGAGGTTTTGCTCTTCCATTTTGTGTTCTTAAAATCTACCAAGAAAAAAAACAGAAATGTACTGATATTAAATGAGTGTTAACTCCACCTTCACAAAGACATTGAATTTGGAAATTTCTTTATTTTTCTAAATTCAACACTGAGTTCTCAGTTCTGCTACAGGAAACCCTGCTTCAGCTGACCCTAGGAACTCCACCAGTGGGGAGCTGAAACCATGGGGTGCTTGTGAGAGAAGAGGAGTGGTCTGCTCACCAAAAGAGGCACTTGTTAGTCACAGTCTGCATTCATCTACATGAAGCCCGGATGGTGCAGTCTTCCAAAGGTCCATAGAGTCCTCTTGGGGCCTAGAGATTCTGGGATGGGAAGGATGTAGGTTGCAGGGGGTACATATAGCCAGAGATTCTCAGAGTCCAGGGGTTCTCAACAAAGGGCTGCTAGGAAGTCACGATGACTAAACCTACCTACCGACATTGCTGAATGGGAGGCAGGTCCCAGTTAGATCCTTGCTAGAAGGGAGGGGAATTGGAATGGAAAAGCTTGAGACCCACTGATTTCATGGATTTGGATTCTTGGACTGGCTATCAGAGATGTGTAGCACCTGTAACCCCCATGAACACAGTGAGGAACATAGTCCCTCTGTAGTGGCTCATCCATGATTTCAATGGATCTGGGGGTCATAGTGTATCACAAGCTAAATATGAGTCAACAGTGTAATGCTGTTGCAAAAAAAGCAAACATAAATCTGGGATGTATTAGCAGGAGTGTAGTAAGCAAGACAC
>NW_020672708.1:0-1414 GCF_002925995.2 Terrapene triunguis | reverse complement strand
AAAAAAGCCGCGATCGCAATTGCGATCGGCAGCACTGCGGCGGCAGCTCCACCGCGCCACTTTCTTCTTCGGCGGGAATTCGGCGGCAGGTGCTTCCCTCCGAGAGGGACCCGCCACCGAATTGCCGCCGAAGAGCCCGACGTGCCACTCCTTCCCCTTGGCTGCCCCAAGCACCTGCTTGCTGGGCTGGTGCCTGGAGCCGGCCCTGGATGGATGGACCTTTGGTCTGACCCAGTACGGCCGTTCTTATGTTCTGAGCAGAGCTCGCACAGAGCTGCCTCCACGGGGCCTATGTCCCCTCCCTGAGATGAAGCGGGCCCCCCGGAAGGCGTGTGAGGCGCATACCTACAAACATGGCTGTGGGTTACAAGGGCCAGGCTGAGGGGCCCACGTGCACAGACCTGGGTCCATCTACTACCCAGGGGTGAGTGCGCCCTGCAGAGGGCCAGACAGGGAGCTGGGCCATGGGAAAGCTGCTGCTAAGAGCTCTGCCCCAAGGAGAAACTTGGGGAGTAGGTGCCAACGCCCATCCCGGCTGACTGGTGTGCGTCTGTGATGGGCTGGGCTCCATGGCCTGTTCTGTCCTGGGTCGGGGGGCCATTGTCTCAGTAGCAGCGGTGGGTTTTCATGGCCTGGCCATTGGACTGAGACCCACTGTGTCCAGGCCCTTAGATGCAGTCCCAATGTAAAGGGCCTTCCAAGCCATTAGCACCTTTATTCGTGTTATTATCTCCTGGGGCAATAGTGAGAGTAAGGGGCAAGGAGCCGGACTCCTGGGTTCTCTCTCCAGCTCTGGGAGGGGAGGGGGGTCTAGTGATTGGAGCAGGAGGCTGGAAGTCAGGACTCCTGGGTTCTATTCCTGGCTCAGGACATGGGGGTGTCTCATGGTTCTAGCCAGGGCCGGCTCCAGGCACCAGCCCAGCAAGCAGGTGCTTGGGGTGGCCAAGGGGAAGGGGTGGCACGTCGGGCTCTTCGGCGGCGGGTCCCTTGGTCCCTCTCGGCGCAGTGGCGCGGTGGAGCTGCCGCTGAAGTGCCGCCGATCGCGGTTCCCCCCCCCCCCGCCGCCCAACCCCGGGACCCGGCCCTGGTTCTAGCAGACAGAGACAGGACTCCTGGTTCTGGATGGGGTGGAGGGTTCGAGCAAGGGGCTGGGTGGCCCAGAACTCCTGGGTTCTCATCTCAGCGCTAGTAGTGGTCTTGGGCCAGTCCCTCTGCCTCTCTGGAGCCCGGGAGTGACCCCGAGGGCTCTTTTGGGGCAGTGAGGCCAGGTCCCTTGTTATCTGTCACTGAGAAGGACAAAGGGCTGTTATTTGAGCCCTCACCCCTGTGACATCGTCAGCAGGGGCAACTCTAGCTTTTTTGCCGCCCCAAGCATGGCAGGCAGGCTGCCTTTGGTGGCATGCCTGCGGGAGGT
>NW_020672707.1:0-5780 GCF_002925995.2 Terrapene triunguis | reverse complement strand
AGCTGACTGACAAATAAAGAACCTGGTACCTGTCTTTATGTCTCTCCATGCCTCCTTGGTGTAATTAGGTAAGCTCCGGGGGGAAACGAGCCCTATTTGGCCAACAAACTGGCGACTCCGCCGGGACTTTTCTCCCTGTGGAGGACGCTGACCGACGACCGAAGGCGATTCCGAGGAGTGGCCACCTCGAGCTGTTGGTTTGCTCGGGCCTCAGGTCGTTACAATCGGTCGGGGCGGCGGCGTCCTCTCTAAAGAGAACTCCTAACGACACGGAGATAAGACGGTACCAGAAGAAGGGGAAGGTCCAACAGCCGGACGCGGCCACTCCGGGCGGTAAGTGCGTTTACTTCTTGGGTTTGAGGGATAACGCCCCCGCAGTGTAAATTGGGCCCTTTGGGTAATCCCTGTGTGGGAAGGTATTGTAGATGGACAAATGTTTTGTGGTTATGATAACAAAGCAGGCAACGTTTAATGAATAATTTCACTAACTTTCCTAGTCTGTGGGCCGTACTGGACAATTACTGGGACGTAGAAAAGCCCCAGGGCTTGCTTTTATTCTTGGCAGGGGTACTGTTCTTTTTCATACTAATGATATTCTGGAAGCCAAAATTGTGATAACCAGGTCTAGGACTTAAACCGACTCTAGCCGCACCGAGACTCCTGCGAGGGGAAACCCCGTGACCAGGATATCTTGATCGCAAGGGGGGTCGGTCGAACCCGTGACCAGGTTTAATTAGACACGAGCATAATGGGGTCCGGACAAAGCACATATGCTGGGACACCCTTGGAATGTATGTTAACATATACGTTTATGGTGTTAAGAAATAGGACTGATATTTTGCTCAAGTGCCATTTGACTCCGACAGGCTCGGTAGTAACGGCTGCTAAACCCCAGAACCCTCCCACTGTTGTAATGCCAGAATCGGTGTCCCCTTCGGCTCCTTCACCCCCACAGGCTTTAGAGAGTACCCCCCACCCCTTGGTGGGATTGTATCCGTTGATTACTGAGAGTGTGGTAGCCCGTCCAGGAACACAGGATCTTGTGTCATGTTGCTTTTAACATCTGGCTGCTTTTAAGGCAGAGGCAAGAGAATTCTCAACGAATCCAAGCAAGTTCATTTCTATCTTTGAAGGTTGTCTAGCTAGCCATAAGCCTCACGAGGGAGGACTCGGGTAGCCTTATGAGTAAGAATGTTTAAGGGAAGAGACCAGGAAGGGTGGGGGCTAGTTGAGAAACCCACTCTCCTAGCTAAATTGGTAGTGAAAAAAGCCGGTGCCCATGGAAGGGACGGTTCAGCAAGAAAAGCAGGATCGGGCCCAAGCGGGCAGGCAACAGATAGAGAGATTGGAAAACAGGTTGGAAACTTTGAGGGCATAGTGGAAGGAAAAGAGTAAGTAATTATAAGCATGGGGATTTCAAATCCCCAGGACAATAATTGGAATGGTAAAATCTGAGTTGATTGGGTGTCGTTTTGGGAGACAAGCAAGTGATTTAAGAAAAGAGAGTGAGAAGTTAACTCTGTAGTTGCTAGAGGGAATCAAGCAGTGAAACTTGGTAGGAATGTCTGTAAGTAATTTCGGCAAGAGGTTATTTAAGTGGAATTATTCAACTATGAATACGTTAGTCTAATTTGCTGAAGAACACTCCTGCTGTATACAATCTGTGTTTTATAAGTTTGAGATGAATTGGTATTGTTTTAAAGTTGCAAAACTGAGAATACTTTTGCCAGACACAGGAAACTAGTGTTGTTTAAGGTATTTAGCATTTAATCCTTAAGGTGACTTAACGCTTTACAAGATTTAAAATGTTTTAACTAAAGACCAAAGGTTGTGGCTGCAGCAGGGTAGTCAAAGCCAGGAGAATAAAAGATTTGAATTTGTTTTTGGGTAACAAAATAGCAGATAAAAGATCTGGTAAAGAGAGAGAAGGCATTTAAGGTTTAAAAAGGGAAAGCTATTGGACACCAGAGGTTGTACAGAGTGGAATCCTCAGAAGTGAGTGTGCTTGTCCTGGTTTGTTGCATCAAAGCTTTGTACAAAAATTATGTTACTGGAAAGGGATGGCAATGAGTATGTGTTAATGGTTAGAGAAAAGGTGTATAAGTGAAGAGTAGAAGGTTCCTTTGGAAGTTAGAAGAAGCCAAGAAAGGGAGAAGAGAAAAAAGCACAGAATGAGTTAACTGAGAGGAAAATACAGCTGGCCTCAGTCCAAGGACATTGTTCATAGCCAAGACTTTGCTGACAACCAAGAAAAAAGGGGGTCCTGAATGTGCCCAAGCAAGTGAGATCTGCAAAATACTGCAAAGCATAATGAGGACAACAGAAGGGTTAAAAGGCAGTTTTGCTGGATAGTATTGGCTCAAGGATTTAAAAATTCCCCCACTCTGTTTGGACAGGCTTTGGCCAGAGACTTGGAGGAGTGGGATAATTTAAACAAAGCCCTCCTGCTGTAATATGTAGATGACTTGCTAATTGCTGCTGTGGATCTAATCCCTTGTCTCAGAGCTACTGTGAGTCTCCTAAACTTTATTGGACTGCGAGGATACAGGGTATCTCAAAGCAAAGCCCAAATTGCTCTTTCAGAGGTTCAATATCTGGGATTTCACATCAGGCAGAGAGAGAGACAGCCTCCTTCCTTTCGTTTGAGAGCTATCTGCCAAGTTCCCATCCCCAGCAAACGGCTTAGGGCATTCCTGGGCATGGCAGGCTTTTGCAGAATATGGATTCCAGAGTTTGGACTGTGGGCTAAACCTCTGTATAAATGTGTTAAGGGAACGGAACATGACCCCAGAAGCGGACAGGGCATTTCAGCTATTAGGTGCCTGGAAGCGTCCTGTGGCATACTTTTCTAAGCAACTGGATCAAGTTTCAAGGGGATGGCCAGCCTGTTTGAGGGCGGTCGCAGCTACTGCTCTAGTACTTGGGGAAGCGGAAAAGCTGACACTGGGAGGAACTGTGCAAGTGTATATTCCCCATATGGTCCGAGCCTTGCTGGACACTAAGGGTGGTCTTTGGCTCACACAGGCTTGGGTTGCTCGGTACCAGGCGAAGCTGTTAGAGAATCCTGAAGTCACCCTACAGATCTGTCCTTACCTTAATCCAGCTACCCTGCTACTAGAGACAGAAAAGCAGGAACATGACTGTTTAGAAATCATAGATGTTCAGTATTCTAGCCGCCCAGATCTAAAAAAAAAATCAGCCACTCCCAAATGCTGACTTGGAATGGTATACAAATGGAAGTAATACTGTTGTGGATGGGCAAAGGAGGGCTGGTTATGCTATTGTGTCTCTTCATGATACCGTGGAAGCTGAGAGTTTACCGGCAGGAACATCTGCCCAGCTTGCTGAACTAGTGGCCCTGACCCGTGCCCTTGAGCTGGCAAAAGACAAACGGGTTAATATTTTTACTGACTCAAAGTATGCTTTTGGGGTATTGCATGCTCACGCCGGCTTTTAGAAGCAGTACAACTCCCCTCAGCAGTAGCAGTGGTACATTGCAAAGCCCATCAGAGGGAAGATCAAGATGTAATCAAGGGCAATGCCAGAGCAGACAAGGAAACTAAGCAAGCTGCTACCCTGAAATCACCAACTGAGGAGAATGCCCAAATGCATGCCCTCATCCCATCAGTGGGTGAGCTTGCAGCCCCTCAGTACTCCCAAGAGGACAGAAACCTGGCTGACAGTCTCGGTCTCCAGGAAAAGGAGGGATGGCTTTATTCCACAGAGGGAAAAATCCTCCTGCCCAAGGGCCTGATTCAACCAGTGTTGCAGAAACTGCATCAAACCACACACGCAGGCAGAGAGGCTCTTATCGAGCTCATGAATAAATATTTTTTAACCTCTGGACTTAAACCACTAACATCACAGGTACAAGCTGAAGGTTTAATCTGCCAAACGAATAACCCTCGACCAGGGGTGGCAGTGCCACCAGCCACCCTGGAACCTACCCCAGGCCCAGGATTGGTGTGGCAAATAGACTTTACTGAGTTTCCCAGGACTCAAGGGTACAGGTACCTTCTCGTCTTAGTGGATCGATTCAGCGGGCGGCCTGAAGCCTTCCCATGTCGCAACAACACTGCCAAGACAGTGGCTCTTAAGTTTGTTAAGGAGATCATTCCTCGCTTCGGCCTTCCTCAGTGGATGGAATCTGATAATGGAACACACTTCACATCTCAAGTGGTTCAAAAGATATCAAGTGCTCTGCAGATCCCCTGGAAACTCCACACACCCTGGCGACCACAAGCCAGTGGAGTAGTGGAACGCACAAATCAGACACTCAAGCGACATCTCTCAAAAGTCTGTCAGGAGGCCTCTCTTAAGTGGCCTGATGCCTTGCCCCTTGTGTTACTTTGTATTCGTGCTCTCCCTAAGGGCAGGATAGGGCTTAGTCCCTTCGAGATTATGTTTGGAAGAGCATGGCCTATGAATGGTACCCCAGTTCTGGCAGGGGAATGGGAAGTGGGGTATGGTTTCTTGTCTCAGTACACGTGCCCTGTCTGCTGTTCTTTCTTTTCTTCACAGGCACACCAAAGATTCACAGCCTCTTCTGCTGGATACCTCGGGTCCACTCCCTGCAGCCTGATGACTCCATTCTCGTGCAAACCTGGAAGGACGAGCCTCTCCAAAAGAAGTGGAAGGGACCCCACACCATCCTGCTTGTCACCCATACAGTGGCAAAGGTCGAAGGACACAAGAACTGGATTCATCACTCTCGACTGAAAGCAGTGCCCATTCCTGAACAGTGGACTGTCCAGCCTGCGAAGAAGACTCCTAACGACTATTTGGGACTTAAGCTGTTATTCAAAAGACAGTAAGGATCACTGGGAATGCGTTGTGATCTTTCTGAACAGTCACAGCATACTCCCCACGAGAACCCTGAGCATTGGTTTTATTTTCTCACAGAAAGCCGACCTGGTCTATGTATTTGGTCTTGTTATTTTTTTGACTTGTTTAGTGTCAATAATTCTTGTTATCCTCTGGGTATTTGGGTTGTGGTAATTATAATATGGGTTTAGGTTTAGGGTCTCTCACAGCATTTCTTTTTATCACAGAGGCAATTCTTCTGTTACCTACTGTTTTACCCACATCGCATGCAGGATGGGGAGCCATCCCTGCAAATATGGCTACCAATATCTATGAGGCCCTGAAAATTGCCTGTGCCATGAGTTCTCTCTCTCCAACTGTTGAATATGTGCCCAGACTCCCCATCATTCAGCGGGATTGCCCTGGAGAGTAGTACCCCAAAATTGGTCAGACTATTGTCAAAGGTGGATGGTTACTAGCAGTAGCACCTCTGACAATTTAAGTTTGCCAGTGATACCCTGGCCATAGGTAAAAAAGCATAAGTTCTGAGCTGTACCAGCTTTGACTGCTGGCTTTTCAGAACCGTCAGGCCCTAGATTATGTGTTAGCCTCACGAGGCGGGGTCTGTGCCCTTATTGGAGAAGAGTGTTGTACCTCCCATACCCCAGAAGTTCCCTTATACCCTCTTATTGATAATCCTGATTGCATGGAGCTTAATCGCATTTTGTCTTTAGAGTATGAGAAAACTCTAACAAAGGTTTGTTGAGTATTCTCAAAGGGGGGATTGTTGGGATCCACTAGGCATAGCTACCAGGTAACTCGGGAGAGCGGAAGGCCAAAGTGTCAATGAAACTCTTTTGCTTTGGGCCTATCTGAAACCCCCAGACTCCATCTTGTGAACTCTCATCTACGTCTGTGCTAACTGCTTATATGTTAAAGTAGAAATGTATTGGTCAGTGTTTCTAGCAGATGGCTGC
>NW_020672706.1:0-1850 GCF_002925995.2 Terrapene triunguis | reverse complement strand
GATCACTTTCACCCAAGCTGCCTTCTACTTTCAAATTCTCAACGAGTGATGGCTAAGTTGTCCTGTGCCAGCATTTAGCTCTATGTTGATTCTTTAATAACATTAAGTATTTGGCCATGGTTCCTTGGGGCTTTTCTCTGTTTGCCTGTCTGTCTGCTTGAATGTAATGCAATAACTTTGGAACTCTACATATAATCAATTCCAAAATATCAAGGAATGTTCTAGGCATCAGTGGGGGAACCCCTAGTGATTTGGAAAACTGGAAGGGTGGAAATGGGGGACCCATGAAGCCCTTGACATCTGGTTAGCAGGCTCAGCCACTTCAGCAAGCTCTGTAATTCTCTATAGGTCAGACATGGTGTTGATGCCCGGAATGACTTATCTCCCAGACAAAAAGAAAAGAAATAATACTAGGGTGTGGCCCATGTGGGAGATACAGGAAATGGGGGGCACGATGGGGAAGAGGGCGCATATAGAGGCCCTGACACGGGGGTTTTGGGGGACCCAGTATAGAGAGAGGGGGGAATGGGAGGCCACACAGAGATCCTGGAATGGAGAGAGGAGGGAATGCGGGTGGGCACACAGAGATCCTGGTATGGAGGAGAAGGGGGAATGGGAAGGACACACAGAGCCCCTGGAATGAGCAGGCGGGGGGCACACAGACCTCCTAGTATGAAGGAGGGAGTCAATAGTTGAAGGGAGTCCCTGCTATAGATGGGGACGGGAGGGTGGCACACAGGGAGTTTCAGGCGTGGGGATGGAGGAATGAGCTCAGGTTATAGAAGCTACAAAGTGGGCAACCCCCTAGTTAAATCTGATTCAATTTAATAGGCCAAATTCAAACCTGGTGTAAGTGGGCACAACCCCACTGAAGTCAATGAAATTGCACCCGCTTACATGCGGCTGGAATTAGACCTGTTACACAATGCGAGAAAAGGCCTTGCTTGTGTAATGCCCATGGACACAAACCTGCCCTGTATTCGGCTGATCAATTAGAAGGCTGTTGCCTTCTTCAGAAACTACAGCCAGGTCTTATAACTCCCCTGAGGATTGCCAAAGCCATACATATACGAAACAACAAATTTACGGTCAAAGTCATTGAATAAACTCCCCCACAATTCGCACTATTGGAACTGAACCTAGAAAAAACAAATATGCAAATTTCACACTAAGCCAGGCACGCTGAGAATTATCTTGTGCACAGTCATAGACTGTTCTATAAACAATGCATTGATTATACAATGTTACCCGAGTTACATTCTTAAACATTTGGGTTAATAAATGATTTACAGGAAGAACCAAAAAGTTAATTCTGTGACCATAACCCGTAAAAGAAACAAGTCGAGGGACAACGGCGCACACAGCACCCAGGTTAAATTTCAGTTCCTTTTGACTCTTGTGTATTCAGGATTGGGAGGTGTACATGTTCTAGTTATTGATTCAGAAAGCATCAGTGCTGTACAGATCACTTCTTTAGATGTTTTTTTATAGTAGATCCATTCTTGCAGTGGTGTGATGACTACAGACACTGCATGCCCAGCTAGCATGCCCAGTGTAGACAGGAAGGCACGGCTTAGGTGAGTAGAATAGAGCAAAGTGCCCTACACTCCTGAACCCCTACACAGCTCTCTACACACCCACGCAGGGCCTCTCACAGCTACTCGGCTATTCTTAGAACTGTAGTGTCCCGCTGCCTCCCACGTGCCAGAGCCTTTCACTGTCACACATCGAAGTGGACATGGACACAGTGAGCCATTCACTGCAATGTGTAGTAGCTGCCAACACATATCCCACACGCTGCTGCAAGTGTAGACAAGGTCTTAGTTTCATAGGGTGGAAACCTGTTCCTT
>NW_020672705.1:0-1607 GCF_002925995.2 Terrapene triunguis | reverse complement strand
TTTACATCTGCTATTGTGTGGCCAGGGAGGTTGAAGTGTTCTCCTACAGGTTTTTGTATATTGCCATTCCTGATATCTGACTTGTGTCCATTTATCCTCTTGCGTAGTGACTGTCCAGTTTGGCCAATGTACATAGCAGAGGGGCATTGCTGGCACATGATGGCATATATAACATTGGTGGACGTGCAGGTGAATGAGCCGGTGATGTTGTAGCTGATCTGGTTAGGTCCTGTGATGGTGTTGCTGGTGTAGATATGTGGGCAGAGTTGGCATCGAGGATTGTTGCATGGGTTGGTTCCTGAGTTAGAGTTGTTATGGTGTGGTGCGTGGTTGCTGGTGAGAATATGCTTAAGGTTGGCGGGTTGTCTGTGGGCGAGGACTGGCCTGCCTCCCAAGGTCTGTGAAAGTGAGGGATCATTGTCCAGGATGGGTTGTAGATCACTGATGATGCGTTGGAGAGGTTTAAGTTGAGGACTGTAGGTGATGGCCAGTGGAGTTCTGTTGGTTTCTTTTTTGGGCCTGTCTTGTAGCAGGAGGCTTCTGGGTACACGTCTGGCTCTGTTGATTTGTTTCTTTATTTCCTTGTGTGGGTATCGTAGTTTTGAGAATGCTTGGTGAAGATCTTGTAGGTGTTGGTCTCTGTCTGAGGGGTTGGAGCAGATGCGGTTGTATCTCAGTGCTTGGCTGTAGACGATGGATCGTGTGGTGTGTCCGGGGTGGAAGCTGGAGGCATGAAGGTAGGCATAGCGGTCGGTGGGTTTTCGGTATAGGGTGGTGTTAACGTGGCCATCGCTTATTTGTACTGTGGTGTCTAGGAAGTGGACCTCCCATGTAGATTGGTCCAGGCTGAGGTTGATGTGGGGTGGAAGCTGTTGAAATCATGGTGGAATTCTTCCAGGGTCTCCTTCCCATGGGTCCAGATGATGAAGATGTCATCAATGTAGCGTAGGTAGAGAAGGGGCGTGAGTGGACGAGAGCTGAGGAAGCGTTGTTCCAGGTCAGCCATAAAAATGTTGGCATATTGTGGGGCCATGCAGGTGCCCATAGCGGTGCCACTGGTCTGGAGGTATATATTGTCACCAAATTTGAAATAGTTTTGTGTGAGGATAAAGTCACAGAGCTCAGCAACCAGTTGTGCTGTGTCATCATCAGGGATACTGTTCCTGACAGCTTGTATTCCATCTGTGTGTGGGATGTTTGTGTAGAGAGCCTCTACATCCATGGTGACTAGGATGGTGTTTTCTGGGAGGTCACCAATGCATTGTAGTTTTCTCAGGAAATCAGTGGTGTCACGGAGATAGCTGGGAGTGCTGGTGGCGTAGGGTCTGAGTAGGGAGTCCACATATCCAGACAGTCCTTCAGTGAGAGTGCCAATGCCCGAGATGATGAGGCGTCCAGGATTTCCAGGTTTGTGGATCTTGGGTAGTAGATAGAATAACCCCAGTCAGGGCTCTAAGGGTATGTTGATTTGTTCCTGTGTTAGTGTAGGGAGTGTCCTGAGTAGATGGTGCAGTTTCTTAGTGTATTCCTCAGTGGGATCTGAGGAAAGTGGCCTGTAGAATTTGGTATTGGAGAGTTGTCTGGCAGCCTCCTTCTGGTAGTCAGAC
>NW_020672704.1:0-1128 GCF_002925995.2 Terrapene triunguis | reverse complement strand
GAATGGCCAGACAGGTTAAAGTGTTCTCCCACTGGTTTTTGAGTATTATGATTCCTGATGTCAGATTTGTGTCCATTAATTCTTTTGCGTAGAGACTGTCCGGTTTGGCCAATGTACATGGCAGAGGGGCATTGCTGGCACATGATGGCATATATCACATTGGTAGATGTGCAGGTGAACGAGCCTCTGATGGTATGGCTGATGTGATTAGGCCCTATGATGGTGTCACTTGAATAGATATGTGGACAGAGTTGGCATCGGGCTTTGTTACAAGGATAGGTTCCTGGGTCAGTGTTTTTGTTCAGTGATGTGTGGTTGCTGGTGAGTATTTGCTTTAGGTTGGGGGGTTGTCTGTAAGCAAGGACAGGTCTGTCTCCCAAGATCTGTGAGAGTAAAGGATCATCTTTCAGGATAGGTTGTAGATCTCTAATGATGCGCTGGAGAGGTTTTAGTTGGGGGCTGAAGGTGACAGCTAGTGGTGTTCTGTTATTTTCTTTGTTGGCCCTGTCTTGTAGGAGGTGACTTCTGGGTACTCGTCTGGCTCTGTCAATCTGTTTTTTCACTTCAGCAGGTGGGTATTGTAGTTTTAAGAATGCTTGATAGAGATCTTGTAGGTGCTTGTCTCTATCTGAGGGATTGGAGCAAATGCGGTTATATCTTAGAGCTTGGCTTGGTTATATCTTAGAAAAAAGTTTTTTTTCTCTTACTTAATTGGCCTCTCAGAGTTGGTAAGACAACTCCCACCTGTTCATGCTCTCTGTATGTGTGTATATATATCTCCTCGATATGTTTCACTCAATATGCATCCGAAGAAGTGGGTTGTAGCCCACGAAAGCTTATGCTCTAATAAATTTGTTAGTCTCTAAGGTGCCACAAGTACTCCTGTTCTTTTTTCTTTGCCTTTGACACTGAGACGGTTCTAAAACTACGGTACAGATGGGCCATTCCATTGAGAGACTAACCGGTTACAGTCAGCAGTGAGGGAAATCCCCCCGCAGGGTTTGCAGAGTGCACCAGACATTGTCTGTCCCAAGCAGCCTCACAAGACCTGGCAAAACTGTGGGCAAGGATGACCCCTAGCGGTCACTGGTATATTCTCATTGTTCATCGCTTAGCTCTGTGGTTCTC
>NW_020672703.1:0-1669 GCF_002925995.2 Terrapene triunguis | reverse complement strand
CCGCACCCCCTCCCACACACCGCACTCTCTCCCGCCCCCTAACCCTCTGCCCCAGCCCTGCATACAATTTCCCCACCCAGATGTGTCCCTCGGCCCAAAAAGTTTGCCCATCCCTGGGCTAGACAGCAGAATGCAAAACTTCAGTTGCCTTCCCTTCCTCTAAACCAGCCATGCTCCACCTCTTCCTCAAGGAGGGAATTTCTTTCTTGCTTTTGTGATGTCAGTGGAAACAAATGACTTTCTTCTATGCTAGCTAATGGTTCTGCTTCTCTTCTGCATATCCCTGATCTGCAGTCTGTTAACCCTGTGCTACATGCAGCCATAGAAATCTTTGTTCATTGCTGCTATTGCAGAGTGAGGACACAGCTGATCAGCTGCTTTGTTGCTAATGTGCTCCAACAATGAGCACCAGCTGATACTATGCTGAGTGCATTTATTGATTGTGTTTTTAGTGTGTACATTAAATGTCTTGGGTTCCTGACAAGGTGCCTGTGGGGCTCTTGTTACAAAGCTTTCCCCAGACCCCACCATGCTTTATCTTTCACCCCAAAGGGAGGTGACTCCAGTTTTACACTCCTCTTTTCCCTCTCAACCCAGTTTTCCCAACAAGCAGAAATCTGCAGAACCATCTCCCACCATGATGAGCTCTTCATTGGGCAGCAACCTGTCAGAACTGGACCGACTACTCCTAGAACTGAACGCTGTTCAGCACAATCCCCCTAGTGGCTTCCCAACAGGTAGGAAGTGATGACCCGTGTGTCAGTGCTAGGTATGTTGATGCCTGGATCTCACACCTCCCTCCATGTATAAATCTCCCTGTAACTCTTTCTCCCCTGCCCAGTTCATCCTCCTTTTTGTCCTCCCCATATTGTACCTGCCTCTTTCCACTGTAAGTGAGGGTCTATTGACTCTTGGTTTCTTTTCCTATAAGATGAAGCCAGCGGGAGCCCCTCCCTGCCCAGTGGGACTGGACCTCACTATGTTGTCCCAGAGAGCACTAGCTCTTTGGGGGTGAAGGCAGCACCCCCTACAAAAGAGAAGCCAAAGCGGAACGGAGGGCGTGGGATTGAGGATGTGCGTCCCAGTGTGGAGAGCCTTTTGGATGAACTGGAGAGCTCTGTGCCAAGTCCAGTGTGAGTACTGACCCAGCTGCTGTTCCCTTGGGGGCCGGGGGCATTGGGGCAGAGATGAGTTAGTGACTCCACACAGTTGAATGACAGCAGCTAGGGGAGTGCAGTACTAGCTGGGCAGGTGGCCTCCTGTTTTCTTGGTAACGAGGGGATTTGCTCTCTCCAAACTGGGGAAGGTCAAGGAGGAAGTTGAAAATTGTGGCCATGTCGGCTCAGATTTACTGCAACTGCCATTGAGTCAGAAGCTGCTAACGTTGGAAAAACAGAGAAGTGTATAATGGGTCATTTGACCATTTGGGGATACATGTTCAAATCCAGATGGACCTGTCCTCCAGGAACGTATCTAATTCTGTTTTGAACCCAGTTATGCTGACTGAAAATTGTCACCATCTGACAAAATAAATTGAGTGGGTCTCAGTCTAGTTCCTAATGGATGCTTGCTCGTATCACAAACTACCACAACTGCACTAATTGGCATCTTTGGCAGTCTCCTAGAGAGAGCAAAGGGTTGGAAGTGCCACAAAAGCTGATTTCCTGGA
>NW_020672702.1:0-1264 GCF_002925995.2 Terrapene triunguis | reverse complement strand
CTCGCGGCACTGCTTTGCATCATCCGGGCATTGCGATCTCAACCCATAATTCCAATGGGCGCCGGAGGCTCCGGGAACTGTGGGATAGGTACCATAGTGCAATGCGCCGGAAGTCGACGCTAGCCTCGGTACTGTGGACGCGGTCCGCCGACTTCATGCACTTAGAGCATTTTAGGTGGGGACACACACAATCGGCTGCATACAACCGGTTTCTATAAAACCGGCTTCTATAAATCCGACCTAATTCTGTAGTGTAGACATAGCCTCCCAGTGCAGAGACCTCAGCCTAGCTAGGGTATCCCTTCCCTGGACTCAGACCTCCCCTCACCCCACCCTGGGAGCAGTGCCTCCCGATTCCACCCTGGCTGCAAGGGGAGGGTTTGGCCCCAGGCTGCTCCCAGCTGGGTTGGATGTGATTCCCTGTCCTGTGCCCAGGAAAGCTGCTGCCAGCTCCCATTCTTTGCAGGGTGTGTGAAGCCAGCCTGCACTGTGCTGAGGACTGGGATAGTGACATGTGGGGGGACAGAGAAGGGAGAGTGTGCTGCTGCATGGGAGTGCTGTGCACCTTGCTCCTTCTGCGCACACATGGGTTTGCTTGCATGCCCCTCGCCGTCTCAGCTGTACCTGCAGACATGCATTGCGCTCCTCTGAAAACAGTCGGTGTGCTCTTGTACATGCCTGCCTGCCTCCCTATCATCTGAGTGTTACTCATTATTTGCTATGAGATCAGTGCACTAATGGCTTGGACAGCGAAGTGCAGCATTTGTGCACAGTTACCCTTCATGTGCCATTTAAAACAAGAAACCAATACTATTCCTTTCTAACACAGTTTTACTGCCTCCCTACTCCCCTCATGTCTATTAGGAGGGTGGCTTTATTGGGTTAGGTGAAGGAGGAGACTAACTGAAGAGATTACTCCTAGGGATCAGTTTTGCTGATGATCCTTTAATTTCCTCCACCAAACCCCCTTGCTCTGAATCTAAACGAAAAGTTGCTGCTGCTTTTGAAAGTGGTATTTCTTTAGCCTTCTCCATTTATGGGGCTTATATTGCACTCTGTGCTCTGAAGCAGGGCAGCCCTGTGTACCTCTTGCAGGGACAAGCCGCATATCAGCTATTCGGGGGTGTGTGCAAAAGGGGATTAGGGGAAACAGGAATGTGTGAAGGGGCTGGAGGCAGGGGAAGGGAGATGCAGGGGGCAGGATGAGATGGGGGGGCGGGGGCAATGGGTGCGCTGCATAGAGGATGGGGCAATACAGGGGAAT
>NW_020672701.1:0-1699 GCF_002925995.2 Terrapene triunguis | reverse complement strand
GGCTCTGGGAGGGGAGTGGGGGCTGGTGGGTGAGTCGGGGCCCCAGGCGATGGTGCCTGTGAGCAGGGAGGGCCGGCTGACACATCAGCCGCAGAGGCGCCGGAAGCCAGGGGGCTCGGAGCGTGTCAAGCCCAGTTTGACGGCAGCTGCGGCTCCAGGGGTGACTCCGAACTGACCAGCGTGGCTTTGACTCAGCTCTGAGGGGGGGGGGGGGGGGGGGCGCCGGGGGGGGGGGGGGGGGGTTGTGAAATCCACACAGGGCCCCGGGGCCGCACAGTCAGCGTCTCCCAAGCCAGCAGAAGGCCAAAGCTTTCATCTCCCGGCCACCAGACCACAATGCACCGGGGAGGGGACCTAGGAGGCACCCCCCCACTTGGGCCCTTACGTAGGGCTGAGTCTGAACCCAGGTGTCCTGGCTCCCAGCCTCCTGCTCTAACCACTAGACCCTCCCAGAGCCAGGAGAGAACCCAGGAGTCCTGGCTCCCCTTCCCAGGTGGCTTTGGGGCCAGACGGACACATGTAATGAGGAAAACGAAAGAACCAAACAATCCTTTTAACCCTGAAAAGCCCAACTTTCAGTTCAGCGCAGTGACCCGACCTGGGGCTCTAGGGGAGAGATTTTCCCGATTGTCTTTTCCCCCCCGAAGGCCATGGGGTCTAGAGGTTAGAGCTGGGGGTGGTCTTGGGGTGCTTTTCCAGTGCGGCGCTAGGGAGGTGCTGTGCTGCGGGGGGGGGGTCTCAGTAGGGAGGGGCTCTCCCCTAGCCGTCAGTGCTGGCTCCCATGCCCCAGTGTATGGCTCCATTCTAAACAGCCCCCCGCGCTCCACCCCAGAGGGGCTGCATCTCAGCACTGGGTGAGAAGTCCCTGCAAGACCAGCCCCCGCGCTCCACCCGAGGCGGCTGCATTGGGTGCTCTGGGATACACTAAGTTTCCTAAGAGCCTTGGGAAGTGTTTTGGTGCCACCCTGCCCCGGGCTGCTGTCCCTCATTCACCCCCTGAGCAGCTGGGGGGGAGGGGCAGCTCGGCCCGGGGAGGGGGGGAGCCGGATGTGTGAGAGGATCGATTGGGCCTGGCTCTTGCTTAAGAGGCAAACAAGGAAGGAGATTTCCCCAGGCTGGCTTTCCCAGCAGGCCGGACACAGGGGAGAGGGAGCTCCGGTTCCCAGTGACGCAGTGTGAGCCCCGGCACGGACGCCCCGCTGTGCCCCAGTGATGCAGTGCAAGCCCTGGCACGGACAGCCCGCTGTGCCCCAGTGACGCAGTGCGAGCCCCGGCACGGATGCCCCGCTGTGCCCCAGTGACGCAGTGCGAGCCCCGGCACAGACAGCCCGCTGTGCCCCAGTCATGCAGTGCGAGCCCCGGCACGGACAGCCCGCTGTGCCCCAGTGATGCAGTGCGAGCCCCGGCATGGACGCCCCGCTGTGCCCCAGTGACGCAGTGCGAGCCCTGGCACAGACAGCCTGCTGTGCCCCAGTGATGCAGTGCGAGCCCTGGCACGGACACCCCGCTCTGCCCCAGTGATGCAGTGTTAGCCCTGGCACAGGGACTTTGCTGTGCCCCCAGTGATGCAGTGCGAGCCCCAGCACAGAGACCCCTCTGTGCCCCCAGTGATGCAGTGTGAGCCCCAGCACAGAGACCCCTCTGTGCCCCCGGTGACGCAGTGTGAGCTCCAGTACAGGGACTCCACTGCACCCCCAGT
>NW_020672700.1:0-8518 GCF_002925995.2 Terrapene triunguis | reverse complement strand
TGATCCCTAAAACTCACCACATAGAAAGAAGAGCAAGAGGCCCAAAATGTATTATTTCTAACATTTCGTTATGTTTTAAGCCAGTCTCAGGGTTTTTAGGGTCTAACTCATGATTTTTGAATGTTTGGGGATGGTGGCATACTTGTTTGATCAAACCGAAACTGATCAGACCGGGATGGACTCACAGAAAAAAAGTGAGTTAAAAATGAGTGAGGGCTGGAGAAAATGCCGTACAGGGAGAGACTTAAGGAGCTCAATCTGTTTATCTTCTCCAAAAGCAGATTGAGACCTGAGATAACAGTGTCTAAATGCCTTTATGGGAGGAAAACACCAGGTTCTACTGGGCATTTTAATCTAGGGGAGAAAAGAATAACTAGAACGAATGGTGGGAAGCTAAAGACAGAAGAATTCAAGTTCAAAATAAGACAATTTTTAATACAGAGAGTGAATAACCCCTGGAACAAGCTACCAAGGGAAGTGGTGGATTCTCCATCTTGGGATGTTTTCAGATCAAGACTGGATGCCTTTCTGGAAGACACAACTCAATCGTATATTCCTCAGCAGATCTGGTTCTTCTTCATGCACTCCTGTTTCATAGCCGTTGTGCTCGTAAATTCTTAGCTTTTAAAGGCCAGAACAGACCATTATTTCATGTAGTCTGTCTTTCTATATAACACGGCCAAAGAATCTCACCCAGTTCCTTTTGTATTCAGTCTAACAAGTTCCATTGAGTGAAAGCAGGTCTTCCGGGGAGGTATCCAGTCTTGATTTGAAGACATCACCAGATAGAGCATCTGCTTCCCTCGGTCATTTGTTCCAATAGCTAACCACCCCCCTGTGAAATCGCAATGGAGTGAATCACATTTTGGTTGTCATTCCTTCCTTCCACCCCTGGAAGGGCCAGCTCAGACATCCTGTCCCTGTGCATGGATTTCTACACATCCAACATGCCACGTGCTTGGTCCTCACTGCGGGCACTTCCCTTCAGTATGTCTATGGGAACAGGATTCACAACTACAGCATTGGGAATGATATTGTGAGGTGGGTCTGTGCAGCTGATGGGGTTGGAGAATGTGACTCAATATCTCTGCCTTGGTTCAGGCAGGCATGGAAGTATTCCATCTTTCTAGAGGTTGCTCTGGGTACTTTGGCTCCCCCGCCCAGGTAGCAAAGAGATGTGCTTTGGGAGAGAACACGGTCTTGTGCCATCAGAAACACCTCAAGGCAGAGTGAACTGGGTAAGTGGAGATGTCATCTGTGTAGCTAAGACGCTGATTGAGGGGAAACCAAGCTACAAAACCTAGGGCAGGATTTACATACATCCCATTGGGAGAATCCACATTCTGGGTGCCATACTGCGCACATCACTGGTCAGTGATCCTTACCGGTGTCAGTCGTCCCGTTGACTTCAATAGGGCTACTGGTGGAAATAAGCATGACACCTGTGACTCTGCTGGGGAGGATCAGACCCTCCTGTAGCACACCAGCACGCAGGGAGGGGTGTGCATGCTGCACCCTCGTAGCGCAGCTTGTTCCTCGCCACCTACTAACTTGATACCCTGGTTGTTTGCTCTGAGCTCCTGTTTCTCCCACCCTTAAATATGGAGATTTTAAGCTCTGTGAGGCGGGTGGCTGCCTTTTACTGTGTGTTTGTGCAGCACGGAGAATGATGGGTCTATGTCTCAGTTGGGACCTCTTAGTGCTATGGTAATACCACTGCTAGAGAAGAGTGAGAGAAACACACAGGACACATGGAGGCAACAAGGCGTCTTCTTGTTTAATAGCAGAGGGAAGTTCACACACCATGACAGATCCTTCTGGTGACTCCACACATCCTGCACTGGATTTCTTCAGGATTCCCCCTAGTTGTGGTTGTATGGAGGAAGTTCAGTTTCTTCAGGGGGTAAATTGTTCCTACATTCAGATACCACCTCTGGTTCAGCAGGTCAGTGTGTGCAGAAATGCACCGTAACACAAGAACAACATAAGAACATAAGAACAGTCATACTGGATCAGACCAATGGGTCCATCTAGCCCAGTATCCTGTCTTGACAGTGGCCAGTGCCAGGTGCCCCAGAGGGAATGAACAAAACAGGTAATCATCAAGTCGCCCATTCCCAGCTTCTGGCAAACAGAGGCTATGGACACCATCCCTGCCCATCCTGGCTAAACATGACC
This sequence comes from Terrapene triunguis, assembly GCF_002925995.2. Lineage (NCBI taxonomy): Eukaryota > Metazoa > Chordata > Testudines > Emydidae > Terrapene > Terrapene triunguis. The sequence continues at coordinate 6,340 of NW_020672700.1, read as the reverse complement.
AAGAGAAAGAAAATATGGCTATTTATTAAAGCCCTTTGATGCTAGAGCAACACACACATGCAGATCACAGGATTAGCTCCCTTGGGATTGTACAGGCAGAGCCCATGTGATGTGGCTACTCCACAGAAGCACAAGGATGTGGTGACAGAAATTTCCTCTCTTGCATCCCCCTGGTCTTTCAGAGCTTGTCAGCCACAGAGTTGGAGTGCAGGCTATACCTGCTAACGGGGTGTAGCATCAAGCACACTAACCCCTGTGTGCCTGGTAGTTCCAGGAGGGTGGGCGTCACTCCCCCTAGTGCTGCCCCGGCGGCAGTGCAGCACCACACCACACTCAGTGTGAGCCATTAGCTCACATTCATCACTGAGGAGCTCAAATTTGGTTTCCCTTGCTGAAGAATCATGGATGGTAACATCAGGGTAGGTGCCATTCTGTCCTGGGTGTCTCAGTATAGAGAAGCTTTCAGCCTTAGAAAGAAGGGGTTGCACCCTATCCTAGGTGCCCCCATTCTCTTCCACAGCTACGGTGCAGCACCCAATAAGAGAGTAGAGAATTAATACCTTAATATCGCACGTAGCTATTCTCCATATGCTACGATCCCCTGATCTGACTCACCTTATGTGAGCACAGCTGGTTCTTAGGACACGCACCTCCATGACATACTTCTTGGGTGGGGCACTAGTGCACTCCTGGAATAGATGATTTTACCCCAGTCCCTACCAGGATCCATGTTCCACCTGATAGGCTTTCATCTTACCTCTGGTGGCCATGGAGAGCAGTGTGAGAACAGCAAACACAAGATAAAGTACCCTCATGGCAGGAGGTTGGCTGGATCTCAGCAAGTCTGGAAAGAAGAGACACAAACAGTGTCTTTAAATGATAAAGCAGAAGAGTCCTTGTGTTTATAGCAAGTTTTTTAGCGGTGAGTCAGGTGCTGGGAGGAGCATAAATTAACCGATCTTCAATTGCACATTATTTGCAGGTTAACTCCCATTAATGTCTCTCTGACCCAGTGGATCCATTTACAATACAAACCTTCCATTTATTCATGTCACATTGTCCCAACACCTGGAAGCCAAACATGCCGGTGGAATTCTCCCTCCTTCACGTGCAGCTCCCTGGGCTCAAAGGGAATTTAAAACATTGCCTGTTAGTCCCTTAAAACAGCAACATTTCAGCTGTATCAAGAAGAGTGGAAACTGTTAATTCTTCAGAGTGGTGCTGCGGGAAATGAAGGAGACTTGCTTTGTTCAGCGACACAGCTCAAATGAATGGCTGGGAAGATGGACACACTGGAGGCGTGGCCATCAGCCAACTTGAGTGGCCCAGCTCCGATGGCAGTGCAGAGTTTACCCCCTGGGATGACAACGCCCGAATAAGTAAAAAGGTCAGTTAACCATATGACAGGCTGCACTTGGGGGAGAGTCAGGGATGACTGGATGAGAAAGCCCAGCTGGGAAGGAGCAGGATAAGCTGCTATAAAACCAGGACGTGGCGTGCAAGAAGGGTGCTGCAGGAAGGAACGCTGCAGTCACTCCCTACAGAGGAGGGAGCTTGGCAAGAAACTAAGGGGAGAGCAAACCCTGGGGTCCTTCCTTGGACCATAGACTCTGGCAAGACTCCGAGAAGGATGAAGTAGCCACATGGAGCAGAAGAAGCTCTAATGGTAACCTGGGGGCAGAGTTACACAAGAAAAGTAGGAAGCAGCCCAGGGAAACAGCAACCTAACAGCAACAGGGTCTGGGAGCTGCACGTGAAGGAGGGAGAATTCCACCAGCACGTCTGGCTGCCAGGTCTTGGAACTGTACAGGTGTCACATGGGAAGGGACAATGTGACATGAATAAATGGGAGGTTTGTCTTGCGAATGGACCCACTGGCTCAGAGAGACATTGATGGGGGTTAACCTGCAAACAATGTGCAATTGAAGATTGGTTAATTTATGTTTCTCCCAACACCCAGCTCTCCACTAAGAAACTTGCTATAAATACAAGGACTTTTCTGCTTTATCATTTAAAGACTGTCTGTCTGTGTCTTTTCTCGCCAGACTTGCTGAGATCCAGCTGACCTCCTGCCATGAGGGTACTTTATCTTGTGTTTGCTGTTCTCACACTGCTCTCCATGGCCACCAGAGGTAAGATGAAAGCCTATCAGGTGGAACATGGATCCTGGTAGGGATTGGGGTAAAGTCATCTATTCCAGGAGTGCGCTAATGCCCCTCCCAAGAAGTACATCAGGGAGGTGCACGTCCAGCTGTGCTCACATAAGGCAAGTCAGATCAGAGGATCGTAGCATATGGAGAATAGCTATGTGCAATATTAAGGTATTAATTCTCTACTCTCTTATTGGGTGCTGCACCATAGCTGGGGAAGAGAAGTGGGGCACCTATGATGGGGTGCAACCCCTTCTTTCTAAGGCCGGAAGCTTCTCTGTCCTGGGATAGCCGGGACAGAATGGCACCTACCCTGATGTTACCGTCCGTGATTCTTCAGCAAGAAAAACCAGATTTGAGCTCCTCAGTGATGAATGTGAGCCAATGGCCCACACTGAGTGTGGTGTGGTGCTGCACTGCCGCCGGGGCAGCACTAGGGGGAGTGACGCCCACCCTCCTGGAACTACCAGGCACACAGGGGTTAGTGTGCCTGATGCATCACCCATTTAGGAAGTACAGCCTGTGTAACCTACACACCTCCTGGGTGTGGTGCTCTGACCCCGCTAGTGGCACCAAGACCACTTAGAGATGAATGAGTTTGCTACAGCCTTAGCTAAGAGCCATGTGGCTTTTAGCTCACGCAGTAGAGGCTCATGCAGTTAGCTCCAGAGGTCCCAGGTTTGATCCCGCCTGCCAATGACCGAGGTCTGTCAGCGTTACACTTCCACTCCTACTGTGTGGTTGACAAGCTCTAAAAAACCAGGGGGGTGGAAGAAAAAGGAGATTTCTGTCACCCCATCCTTGTGCCCCAGTGGAGTGGCTGTGTCACGTAGGCCCTGCCAATCCCTATCTGTACAATCCCACAAGGGAGCTAGTCCTGTGATCTGCATATGTGTGTTGCTTTAGTATCAAAAGGGCTTTACTAAATAGCCATATTTCCTTTCCCTTCGTTATGTCACGTTGCATTTCGGGACATACTGACCTGCTGAAACAGAGGTGGTATCTGAACATTGGAACAGAGCGCCCCCTGAAGATATTGAACTTCCTCCATACAACCACAACTAGGGGGAATCCTGAAGAAATCCAGTGCCGGATGTGTGGAATCACCAGAAGGATCTGTCATGGTGTGTGAACTTCCATCTGCTATTGAACAAGATGATGCCTTGTTTCCTGTGTGTTTCTCTCACTCTTCTCTAGCAGCGGTATTACCATAGCACTGAGAGGCCCCAACTGAGACATAGACCCATTGTTCTCCGTGCTGTACAAACACACAGTAAAAGGCAGCCACCCGCCCCACAGAGCTTAAAATCTCCATATTTAAGGGTGGGAGAAACAGGAGCCCAGAGCAAACTACCAGGATAGCAAGTTAGTAGGTGGCGAGGAACAAGCTGCGCTACGAGGGTGCAGCATGCACACCCCTCCCTGCGTGCTGGCGTGCTACAGGAGGGTCTGGTCCTCCCCAGCAGAGTCACAGGCGTCATGCTTATTTCCACAAATAGCCCTATTGAAGTCAATGGGATGACTGACAATGGTAAGGATCACTGACACCAGTGTGTGGCACCCAGAATGTGGATTCTCCCAATAGGATGTATGTAAATCCTGCCCTAGGTTTTGTAGCTTGTTGGTTTCCCCTCAATCAGCGTCTTAGCTACTCAGATGACATCTCCTCCACTTACCCAGTTCACTCTGCCTTGAGGTGTTTCTGATGGCACGAGACCGTGTTCTCTCCCACAGCACATCTCTTTGCTACCCGGGCAGGGGAGCCAAAGTACCCAGAGCAACCTCTAGAAAGCTGGAATACTTCCGTGCCTGCCTGAACCAGGGCAGAGATATTGAGTCAAATCCTCCAACCCCATCAGCTGCACAGACCCACCTCACAATATCATTCCTAACGCTGCAACCAAAATGTGATTCACTCCATTGTGGTTTCATAGGGGTTTGGTTTAGCCATTGGAACAAATGACCGAGGGAAGCAGATTCTCTATCTTGTGATGTCTTCAAATCAAGACTGGATACCTCCCTGGAAGAGCTGCTTTCACCCGATGGAACTTGTTAGACTGAGGAACAGTCTGAGGACAGAGGAAATTGGGTGAGATTCTTTGGCTGTGTTATATAGAAAGGCAAACTAGATGAAATAATGGTCTGTTCTGGCCTTAAAAAGCTATGAATTTATGAGCACAAAGGTTATGAAATAAGATCACATGAAGAAGAACCAGATCTGCTGAGGAATATACGACTGAATTGTGTTTTCCAGAAAGGCATCTGGTCTTGATCTGAAAACAGCCCGAGATGGGGAATCCATCACTTCCCTTGGTAGCTTGTGCCAGGGGTTATTCACTTGGAGTTAAAAATTGTCTTATTTTGAACTTGTATTCTTCTGTCTTTAGTTTTCCACCACTTATTCTTGTTATGTTTTTCTCCCCTGGATTGAAGAGCCCTTTATTACCTGGTGTTTTCTCCCCATAAAGGCACTTAGATACTGTCATCAACTCAGCTCTCAATCCTCCTTTTGCTAAGTGGAACAGATTAACCTCCTTAAGTCTCTTCCTGTATGGCATTTTCACCAGCCCTCACTCATTTTTAATCCACTTTTTTTCTGTGACTCCATCCCAGTCCATAGTCTAAAAGCTGACCTGTTCTATCAGAGAATACCACCATCCCCAAATGTTCAAAAATGAGCCATCCCCTTAAAAAAAATCTCCACATGGTTAAATAGCTTTTTTGTACCCAGTACTTTCTCCCCAATAAGGCACTAAGAGACAGAGTCCAGGGTGTTAACATGACTGTCCCTGTACAACACTAAACAGTTAAATATGGTTTGGAAAACAGAAACTTTGGCCTTCTTAGTCCCATGGCAAATACACCATGGAAAATCTTTTTTTTTTATTAAAGATACCAAAAAGAAGGCAAAACAATTAAAGTAGGTAAGATGTAAAGTATACAGTAAAGCTTTCATTTGAACAATATCCCTTATTCCCTTGCCCTTTAGCTGTAGAGCGTTTTTATAAGAAACCCCCCATCCTTAGATGGTATCAAGGATGGAAGCTACCATCTGTAAGCCCCCGGGCCCAAAGCCTATGCGAAAAGGGAGGTAACTGAGTGAGCTCTCTGCCAGAGAGTAAAGGGATTCCACTGAGAAACACAGTACCTCATGTACATATTATCTGTGGATAGTTTGGGGACACTGGGGTATAATTTGGCTAAGTTTTGTGTAGAGGCCAATATTTTGGAGATTACCCTGTTGGGTACCACCTGGACAAAGCCTGGACAATGACTGAGTATAGGGTCACCCTGGTGGCTATTGATATGTGCCAAGGTTGGGTAAGAGGCCCCGACAAGACCCCTTCCTCCCAATGGGAATGAGATTGCATGTTCTTGTATTGTGACCAGGAATACGTCTCTGGGTGGAAAGGACTCTGGTAGGTCTCTTAGACCATGGATCTTGTTCCTGAAAGAGCTGAGTTGAGAGCTGCATCTGCCTTGTGTGGACAGATTTCAGCATCAATTCTAGTTACCTAGCCAGGAGCAAGCAGAAGCCAGAGTCCAGCAGCACCTTCTGTCACAGGACCAGGAGGCAGAGCAAAGCAGCAGTTGGATCCACCACCCTGCAAGAGAGTATCAGGCCGAATGAAGCAGCAGGCCAAGAGCAGTGGAATGAGCTATAGTGGAAGCGGAGGAGTCCACAGCATCTGTCTATATCAGCTTAAAGACTCTGTGAGGCCTCCCTGTTCTAGCTGCTGAAATCATTAGAGAAGGACAGGTGGTAGAGCCCCAGAGCTGCCTAAGAAACAGGGACCCTGTTCCTTGGGGCATCTGGAGCTACATACTGAGTGGGGAAGTTGGGGACCCACAAACTGTGAGTGGGGCACTGGGAGACAGCAAAACTTCATCAACCACTCAGGGTGCCGTTATCTGGGACTGGGACTCATGCACCCTCAGGGTAGGTTCTACCAAGTTCAATTGCAAAGTTTGCTTAAGTTCACCCTGTCCCTTCCCCTGGCTTTCCCCGCCTTCTTTGGTTTAAACCCCCTTTCAATGTGTTTGCGACTGGATACTGATATGCCTAGAGTCTGGGTGGAGAGGTCAAGCCAAAAGTAAGCAAACTGCAGACAATCCCCTAAAAGTAAGGACGCAGAAGGGTTACGTGTGCTTTTTGGGGAAAAGAGAAACAGCTGAGATGGGCTAGAGCT
>NW_020672699.1:0-1662 GCF_002925995.2 Terrapene triunguis | reverse complement strand
TGTGTATAGTTTTAACATTACAAAAGCTTTGGTGTCCCTCTTTCAGATTTTCTATCTAAAAAAGAATGGAAAAAATCCTGCACCCACTGAAGCAAGAATACTTATAAATTAAACCTCTCAGTCAACTAAATGGTTCACCTATGAATCTTATTGTACTTGAAATATTGCATTCCAGCTGATAATACTGCAACATAGGAATTAGTAATGGTAAAGACAGTCTACTTGTTCATTCCCTGCATCTCTCTGGACATCAAAAGTAGAATTGTTCCCCATGGTACATTCTTCAGTGCTTTGCCTCCTACAAAAAGCTTATTCATTTTCTGGAACCATCATGAGGCTGGATATGTTATTTATACACCATTTCAGCTGCTTTTGAAAGGCTCTTTCTTTCTAAATCACCTGGAGGTTACTCCAGTTCCCTCAGGAGACTACTGCACATTCCATCAGGATTCACTATTCAGAACTGTATGCAGATACTCAGACTATACCTTCCTTTGCTCATTTTACTCCAATTACTGTTGCTTACGACACCATAAAGGCTTCTTCTGCCTCTGGTTTTCACATATTTCACACAGATGAAGATGATTATCATGTCCCCCTCGTGACATTGTTTGGCCAGGGTACACATAATTAATTATTTTCATTTTTTCCTCATATAACTTTCCCTCTAGCCTTTAATTTTATTACTATGTTCTGAATTCCCTCCACTTTGACAACATCTTTCTGTTCCTGAGTGTGGTAGAACACAGTATTCTACTCAATTTTCACTAGAGTCATAAAGAGACATTAATTCTTCTTTGGCCTGTGAAGAGATGGCTCTTGGTATGCTGCCTAAAATCATACTGATTTATGGCTGGCATACTGCGTCACAGGCACTCATATATATGGGAATTCTGCTGTGCACCATCATGCATAGGTCTCTATTGGCCTTACTGCTTTCTCATTATCCTCTTTCCTAATGGGGGAGACTCTTCCCTTGCAATGCTAATGTATTGGATTATTTTATCACAAGCATATTATCTTAAATTTTACCAGGATGAATCTCATTTTGTTGTTTCCTGTCCACGTATCTAACTTTTTTATCCCCCTTTGTATTATTTCTCTGTATTCTCTGAGCTTCAACATCAAAGTTTCAACTTCAGATTCAGTGCTAAATGGTTCATATCAGTAATTCACTATTACTAAGGCTAGGTCTACACTACGGGGGGGGGGGGGGCGACCTAAGATACGCAACTTCAGCTACGTGAATAGCGTAGCTGAAGTTACGTATTTTAGGTCGACTTACCTGGCTTTGAGGACGGCGGCGAGTCGACCGCTGCCGTGCCGCCGTCGACTCCACTTCCGCCTCTTGGCGCGGTGGATTTCCAGAGTCGACGGTAGAGACAGTTTCTTTATTCTGCATTTGTACAGCACCTAGCACAATGGGGTTCTGGTACATGACTGAGGATCTAAGTTGCTATCATAATACAAATTAATGCTAAGGCATGGTTGCCTACCTAAAAACATAGGCATTACTACCAAACCAGATTTGGATTGCTAGTTTCTGGATTTATTTTGGTTCCCTCTTACACAGGTGACTGTAAACTAAACTAAACTAAACTAAAGTAAAATAAAGTAAAAAGCTGTGTCTTCTTTAGGAGTTGGAAATGTTCCATTAAGCCT
>NW_020672698.1:0-1752 GCF_002925995.2 Terrapene triunguis | reverse complement strand
TTCTCCCTTCTACCCTTCCTTAGAATTGCAAACTCTATGATTTCATGATCACTTTCACCCAAGCTGCCTTCTACTTTCAAATTCTCAACGAGTTCCTCCCTATTTGTTAAAATCAAGTCTAGAACAGCTTCCCCCCTAATAGCTTTTTCAACCTTCTGAAATAAAAAGTTGTCTGCAATGCAGTCCAAGAATTTGTTGGATAGTCTGTGCCCCGCTGTGTTATTTTCCCAACATATATCCGGATAGTTGAAGTCCCCCATCACCACCAAATCTTGGGCTTTGGATGATTTTGTTAGTTGTTTAAAAAAAGCCTCATCCACCTCTTCCACCTGGTTAGGTGGCCTGTAGTAGAGCTCTGGGGCAGCTTGGAACTTTAAAGCTCCACATCTAGAAGGCCTGTGCTGGCAGCTGTTGGGGCCATGGTGTGGGAGGTGCTGAGAGGAGCCAATGTGCCGGCTGCATTTGCCTTAGCTCCAGCAGGTAGGGAAGGGTCCAAGAGGTTACATAACAGTTATTTATAATGTGCTATAAATGGACTTTGTGTTGTTTCTCTAGGAAGAGAGTTGTGGCAGATGTATGTTAATTACACATAAAATAATTACATAAGATACTAAGTCCAGGAGTTATTTAGTTCTATAAAATGTGGACTTCATATTTTGCAGATAGAAGAACACAACGTGAAATACAGCTCACAGTTTATAACATTATTTATTAATATCTCTTTAGAACCATATTAGTTTTGGAAACTAAGTTATTCTATCCCTCTTATTTCTATATCATCTAAAGAAAGCAGAGAGCCATTCAGAGTCTGTCTAGGAGATCGGCTTGCAGCTCATGGTCCAGTATATGCAACTGTTGGCAATACAGCCAAATGGAAAATTCTCTCTTACCTATAGTACATCTACTATAGTTCTGTTTTGCCACAGAAGCATTTTGCAGATGCAAGACTATATCTTAATCTATACTGTAATGAAAATTCTACAAGCGTGAGAAGGTCAGGACTGAGCCTGTATATTTAGCAAAAAGCTAACAATAAACCAGATCAGCTATCTTTTGGGATATCCAGACACCAGATAAAATTCACCAGGTTAGATGTTCAGTTGGTGTAAATCAGCAGCGCTCCATTGAATACACTGGATTTACACCAGCTGCAGATCTGGCCTACTGTTTTCCCAAATGACATCAACAAGAAAAAACTTCACCAGCAGGAAGTTGGTGAAAAACCCACAAAATTTTGCAACACACCTAGAATACTTTGGACAGTTATTAATAAGCTGATGTTAACAGAACAATATATTAATAATGTCATAATGTAAACAACAATTTGACAAGACTAAAATACAACCTTGATTTGCTTTTCTAGGATTACACAGGATAAAGGGATGACTGGGCATATTAATAATAATTATTATTATTTGTATTACCATAGCACCCAGGTGCCCTAGTCATGGACCTAGACCCCGCTGTGCTAGGCGCTGTACACAAACAGAGCTAAAAGGCAGTCCCTGCCCCTCAGAGCCTACAATCTGAAGCCAAGGGATGAGGTCTTGTGACTTATCTTAATGTGGGTGTGCAACTTCCTGACAATGCAAGGGTATCTACAAACAGCCCTCTGTCACAATCATGCCGGTTCTGCCAAAAATAGTTGCCTGTTTCTAAGTTTGTGACAGAAATTGGCCCTGTACATTTATAGTATTGTCTTCTCCAGCACAACCACCACACCCACCCTGCAGCAAAGTTAAAGCAACTAAA
>NW_020672697.1:0-2345 GCF_002925995.2 Terrapene triunguis | reverse complement strand
GCTTTAAGCTCTGCTTGTGATGTCTTCCTTTCCTCTTAATCTGTGTTATCCCTCTGTTCTTTTACTCCTTTTCATTTCTGGTTTAAATCTCTTCCTCCTTCCTTTTCTTTTTCTTTGGCCTGGTCTACACTAGGCGTTTATGTCGAATTTAGCACCGTTAAATCGAATTAACCCTGCACCCGTCCACACCACGAGGCTATTTAGTTCGACATAGAGCTCTCTTTAAATCGATTTCTGTAATCCTCCCCAACGAGAGGAGTAGAGCTAAATTCGAAATGGCCATATCGAATTAGGCTAGGTGTGGATGGAAATCGACGCTAATAGCTCCGGGAGCTATCCCACAGTGCACCACTCTGTTGACGCTCTGGACAGCAGTCCGAGCTAGGATGCTCTGACCAGCCACACCCCGGGAAAATTTGAATTCCTTTTCCTGTCTGGGCAGTTTGAATCTCATTTCCTGTTTGGACACCGTGGCGAGCTCAGCAGCAGTGGCAAAGATGCAGAGCTCTCCAGCAGAGATGGCCGTGCAATCCCAGACTAGAAAGAGGGCCCCAGCATGGACTGATCGGGAAGTCTTGGATCTCATTGCTGTGTGGGGAGATGAGTCCGTGCTTGCCGAGCTGCGCTCCAAAAGACGGAATGCAAAGATCTACGAGAAGATCTCTAAAGCCATGGCAGAGAGAGGATACAGCCGAGATGCAACGCAGTGCCGCGTGAAAATCCAGGAGCTGAGACAAGGCTACCAAAAAACCAAAGAGGCAAACGGACGCTCCGGATCCTAGCCCCACACATCCCGTTTCTACGAGGCACTGCATTCCATCCTAGGTGCGGCCGCCACCACTACCCCACCCCTGACCGTGGACTCTGAGGATGGGATATTGTCCGCGGCCGGTTCCTCCGACATGTTAGCGGACGGGGAAGATGAAGAAGGAGATGAGGAGGACGAGGCAGTCGACAGCGCTGGCACCGCTGATTTCCCCGTCAGCCAGGAGCTCTTCATCACCCTCACAGAGATCCCCTACCAACCGTCCCCATCCCTTACCCCGGACACAGATTCAGGGGAAGGATCAAGCAGTAAGTGTTTTAAATATCTTAACATTTATTTATAACAGAACTTGCATATTTTAAATATTAACAATAGCTAAAGTGCTTTCAAGTATGTAAACTTTTATTTATAACAGAACAGGAAGATTTGAAATATTAACAATGGGTAAAGTGCTTCTAAACATGTAAACAGGAAAGTGCAACAAAAAGGGGAATCTGAACAAAGGGTATCATGATTACTGTGTCTTTGGCCGCTTCAATGTATAGTCCGAACCATTTTAAGAAAATTCAACAATGTCCGCTTCATGATTACACTGCCCAAGACGCTCCACTCTTTTGTCCCTCCAAGGGCACCTAACCCAAAAGCTGGTCGATGTGTCCGGGGATAGAGGCGAGATCCCCCGGGGAGAACTCCTCATAGGCCTCCTGCAGGTGTCTTTCCAGCCTAATTATCAGGTTCTTTGGCAGGGAGAGCTTATTAGGCCCCCCGTGGTATGACACGTTTCCCTGCCACAACGCCAGCAGGTATTCGGGGATCATGGCCTTGCACAGCATAGCAGCAAATGGCCCCGGTTTCTGCAGGCTGTCCCGCAGCATCTTCTCCTTCTGGCTCTCCGAGACCCTCAGGAGGGTGATGTCTGGCATGATGCCCTGCTTTGAATTAGGTAGGGGAAAGTTAGTATTGGGACTGCTTGCCCGTTCCTTTACAGAACTGCAACCGCCGGTTTACAGCCACGCGGTTTACAGCCGCGAGGGGCTGGGACAGGGGCAGAGTTCATGCTTGCAGGATTGCTGCCAGCAGAGACTCGCATTGCTTTCTATGTGAAAGGAGGCCAGTGCCACTCTTAAAGTTTTAAGCAGCCACAAATCTACGGCTTACCATGTTTGCCAGCTAGACAAAGTCCGGTGTCCTGCCCCGCTCCTCAGCTCGCCACAGCAAGACCGCAGGCACTGTAGGCGAGGGCCGAAAATTCGACCTTGTCCTCAGTGCGCGTGTGATAGGTGCTCTGCATGGTCTTGTTCACAGAGAAAGACTATGTTCTCTGTTCACAGATACATTGCTCTGTCTCAGGAATTCACTCCCTTTTTCCAATTCCCACAGCCACATCTGCCCAGAGGCTAGCGCACATTAGGAGGAGGAAGAAGAGGACACGGGAAGACATGTTTGCTGAACTAATGGGATGCTCCCGAGCACAGGCAGCCCAGCAGACACAGTGGAGGGAGAACTTGTCCCAAATGCACCGGGCAAACATTGAACGGGAGGAGAGGTGGCGACAGGAGGACAGGCAGGCTACTCAAAC
>NW_020672696.1:0-2475 GCF_002925995.2 Terrapene triunguis | reverse complement strand
CTGACTTCGCTAGTGCTTTTTATGTAGCCTGTTATAAAACTAAGCAAGTATCTAGATGAGTTGATGTACCCCCGTAAGACCGCTGAGTACTTCCAGGGGCAATGTACCCTTGGTTGAGAACCACTGGTTTAAATGACTCCTTGAGTTGGAAGGCAGAAGAAAGCTATACCCCTGATGTTTTTAAATTGTTACACACACACCCAAGATGCAATGGGTGCATCTTTTTTTCTCTGTGTTGAAAAATATAAAAATAAAAATGTTTCTGGGTGTTGAAAGTTAGGTAAGATGTCAGGCTTAGAAATACATCTGTGGGAGATTACATCAAAGAATTCTGATATTTAGTAATGGAGCATTTCTGTAGTACACAAAGACTGGGCCAGATCATCAGCTGGTATAAATCTGCAATGAAGATGTATTGGTCCACCATAGTAACTGTCCATAGGGCAAGTGTTCTGTTATCCAGCTTAGTGTCTGTATCTGTTTAACAGATGGTTACAAGGGAAACAAAGTGTGACTATTTTGCCATTTGGCTGTCGTTTGTACACAGTGTAGTGGTCTGTGACTCAGCCTGGAAGCTTGTTGTGGCTGGAGACTGTTTACTTTGGTTGCTCACTGATGAATGGTTTATTTTTTCTTTAAGGGTTTTCTCTATTGTAAGGTTTCTATTATTTTTACAGGAACATATTTTGAGGAAACTTTAGATGATTTTGCTTTATTGAAATTGGTCATGTCTTTCCCCAGTGATTTCCCCCCCCCTCCCCCGCACACAGTGTCCTGTTTCAGAATTTAGCAGATTGCATTCAAAAGTAGTAGTTCAGAATTGTTTTCATAGGAGACAGAGGCAATTGTTAGCATGGAACATTATGCTATTTTAAAATGCAATGGTTATTTATTAAACTAGCTTTTTAAATAACATGTGGTTACTCAGTAAATATAGGGGCCCTTTGCTAAAGTTTTAATTAGAAACTTGTTACTTGAGGGCCAGTTTCTGCTCTGTTACACCATTGTTAATCTGGAATTACTCATGATTTACATCTGTGTAACTGATTGTAAAATTGCCCTGAGTTAGCTGTTCATCCTAGTGTGACATAAAGGAAGAATCACTGACAAAGTGTCTCTTCTTAAGAAAATGGAAATGAAACTGCATTTCATCAAATGGTTGAGAAGGACAAAATCCGCCTTCCTGAAATCCATTGTCTCTATTTTGCTGTTCTCCCTTCTACCCTTCCATCGGCCGAAGAATGTGTCAAGTGGATGACCAGACAACCTCCGGAGGGTAAACTGGGATCCACCCCATCACCTGGAAGGATGAGAAACACAAACTTTGGACAGTTTCTCATTCCTTCCAGGAATGTGCCCAGGAATGTGTCCAGGAATGTGCCATCTGCTGATTGAGTCAGCAACAGCAGGATGAAACAGCTCCCATAGACTAACATAGGAATTAATTCCTATAAGAATGTACTCTCAAGACTGATGACTTTGAGTCTCTGGTTCTGCTGCCAACCTCCAGGAGCATCAGGTGCACCTGACACAGTCTCGGCTCCATCCTCATAACCAAGATACCTGGCCAATAACTTGGCATGAGCAACTTCTAGGCTGGTAACTATAACACCTATACAGAACTTAAATGAATAATTGTGTAAATAAACCATTCATCAGTGAGCAACCAAAGTAAACAGTCTCCAGCCACAACAAGCTTCCAGAGAAGAGCAACAAGAATGATTAAAGGTCTTGAGAACATGACCTATGAAGCAAGGCTGAAAGAATTGGGTTTGTTTAGTTTGGAAAAGAGAAGACTGAGAGGGGACATGATAGCAGTTTTCAGGTATCTAAAAGGGTGTCATAAGGAGGAGGGAGAAAACTTGTTCACCTTAGCCTCTGAGGATAGAACAAGAAGCAATGGGCTTAAACTGCAGCAAGGGAGGTCTAGGTTGGACATTAGGAAAAAGTTCCTAACTGTCAGGGTGGTTAAACACTGGAATAAATTGCCTAGGGAGGTTGTGGAATCTCCATCTCTGGAGATATTTAAGAGTAGGTTAGATAAATGTCTATCAGGGATGGTCTAGACAGTATTTGGTCCTGCCATGCGGGCAGGGGACTGGACTCGATGACCTCTCGAGGTCCCTTCCAGTCCTAGAATCTATGAATCTATGAATCCCTTTCTAGGCTGGCACCTCCATAACCATTCATGTATATCAAGCATTCATCAGCATACATTTCATATCTTAACCATATTTTAATTTACTGTCTCCACCACTTTCGGGGTGTGTGCTAATTCATTTGAGACTCCCGGCCCTTTAATCACAGAGGGTGGGGGTCTGTCCTAGGGGCCGTTGCTGTTACAATGAAGTGAAAGTCACTTAATGGCTTATAGTGTTTGTTTACATTGTATCAATTACTTCAAGAACAAAGTCAATTAACTTGTTTGTAAGTTTTACATAGTAATAAAGTACCTTTCACAGGATAGATACAATC
>NW_020672695.1:0-11275 GCF_002925995.2 Terrapene triunguis | reverse complement strand
TCACCCAAGAGTTCTGAAGAAACTCAAATATGAAACTGCAGAACACTGTGGTATGTAACCTATCGCTTAAATCAGCCTCTGTATTAAATAACTGGAGGATAGCTAATATAATGCCAATTTTTAAAAAAGGCTCCAGGGGTGATCCTGGCAATTACAGGCCAGTAAGCCTAACTTCAGTACCAGGCAAATTGGTTGAAACTATAGTAAAGAACAGAATTATTAGACACACAGATGAGCGTGATATGTTGGGGAAGAGTCAACACAGATTTGGTTAGGCATGATTTCCCTTTACAAATCTATTAGAATTCTTTGAGTAAGTCAATAAACATGTGGACAAGGGTGATCCACTGGATACAATATACACCTCTACCCCGATATAATGCTGTCCTTGGGAGCTAAAAAATCTTACCGCTTTATAGGTGAAACCGCGTTATATCGAACTTGCTTTGATCCGCTGGAGTGCGCAGCCTCCCGCCCCCCGGAGCACTGCTTTACCGCATTATATCCGAATTCGTGTTATATCGGGTTGCATTATATCGGGGTAGAAGTGTACTTGGATTTTCAGAAAGCCTTTGGCAAGGTACCTCACCAAAGGCTCTTAAGGAAACTAAGCAGTCGTGGGATAAGAGGGGGAAGGTCTTCTGTATACCCTCCGTGACCCTTTAACAAAAATATTTTTTTTCTACGTCATGGAATTTTGCTTTTAAATCCTAAACATATAAGAAAGTTGAATGCATAACACCTGATTCAGAGGTCAGGCAGCACGGTAGTTTTGCAACACCTTTGCAGCCTTCCGGATTCTGGAGGCATACCCCTGCTATAGGCACTAGGTCTGGCATTACATGCTAAAGGTGATTGTGACCCATGGCTAGAAAGGGTTAAACATCCTGCAAAATAAATAACCCTCATAAGACATGTGGGGAGATAATGTTTGTGTTTTTGTGTATTTACATATGTATGAGTAGGGTGGACAATGTAATCAACAATCCCTGTCTATGCTGTATTCTGATAATTCAGAGGTCAAAAGAACATCCTATCATTTAAATGAATTGTAACCACAGGATATCTCGGTATTCATCTCTCTTTGAAATGTACTGTGAATGGTGGAGGAACAAGCAAATTGCCTTTTGCTAATTCTGTAGCTAAGTACCGGTGATGGACCTCCTTCAAAGTCATGCTAATTACCTTTTGAACTCCCAACTTGTCAAAAGACATGAAATTGTATAAAAGATCCTTGAGTCCTGATTCTGTCATCTCAGATCTGCTTAGGCTTCATCAGGGGAAGTTTGAGTCGCAAGACTGAGGTTCCAGTTATGTTGGTACCCCCTGAATATGATATTTGGACATTGGACTATAACCTATGAACTATTTCTGAAAGAACTCTTTTTGCAGCTACAAAGCTCACCATCTGAATCTGAACCTCAATGAATTGAACTCGTGTTTGTATGTATATTGATCTTTTAACCATACTCTTTCTGTTTTTTAATAAATTTTAGTTTAGTTAATAAGAATTGGCTGTAGTGTGTATTTGGGTAAGATCTGAAACATTCATTAACCTGGGAGTTAATGTGTCCAATCCTTTGGGATTGGTAGAATCTTTTCTTTTATATGATGAAATAAGATTTTCAGAAATCATCATATTTGACTTAGGTACCTGGATGGAGGCCTGAGACTGGATCACTTTAAGGGAACTGTGTTGTTTGGACTTCTGAGTAACCAGTGAGGTCATAAAGAAGCTATTTTAGGCTGGCTTGGTAAATCTAAGTATTGGAATATCCACCAGCTTTTTGGGGATTGTCTGCCCCATGCTTTGCAGTTCACCCTAATTGAGTGACCACAACTGGCTCCCCACTAGGAGCCTGGTCACAGTGATTCTAATGACAGCTGAGATAGGAAGCTAAGTCTAGTACTATTTAAAACATTTTCTTTTGCAGAAGAAGGCTTAGCTACTAAAAGGTTTTGAAGCAATTCTTCAATATCTAAGGAACTTTTCATTTTGATTATTAAAAAAATACCAGTTATATATGGGTAGGGGTATTAACTTCAACAGCATGAAAACCGTGTCTTGAATGCCATTTTGTTTGTTGCTTAAGTTTTTTCTCCAAGAATTGGCTGCTAGTAAAATACATGTTTTAGAAAAGCATCTAAGTACCTTTCACTGGCTGTGGCTTGCGACTGCTGATCTGCTGACCACAGGCACAATAAAAGCTTCTCTGGATGCTTTCTAATGCATGCTTAAAAGCCAGTTTGGGGACTTAAAAACCAGGGCTGTCGATTAATCGCAGTTAACTCAAAAAAATTAATCGAGATTAAAAAAAATTAATCGCAGTTTTAATCGCACTGTTAAACAATAGAATTCCAATTGAAATCTATTAAATATTTTTGGGTGGTTTTTTACATGTTCAAATATATTGATTTAAATGACAACACAGACTACAAAATGTACAATGCTCACTTTATATTATTATTTTTGATTACAAATATTTGCACTGCAAAAATGACAGAGTATTTTTCAACTCCCCTCAGACAAGTACTGTAGTGCAATCTCTTTATTGTGAAATTGCAACTTACAAATGTAGTTTTTTGTTGTTTTTTACATAGCTGCACTCAAAAACAAAACGATGTAAGACTTTAGAGGCTACAAGTTCACTCAGTCCTACTTCTTGTTCGTCAATTGCTAAGACAAATAAGTTTGTTTACATTAACTGGTGATAATGCTACCCACTTAATTACAATGTCACCTGAAAGAGAGAACAAGCGTTTGCATGGCACTTTTGTAGCCGGCATTACAAGGTATTTGTACTGATGATGCTCATTAAAAATATAATACATTAATTAAATTTGTGATTGAACTCCTTGGGGGAGAATTGTATGTCTCCTGCTCCGATTAACCTGCATTCTGCCGTATATTTCATGTTATAGCAGTCCCGGATGATGAACCAGCACATGTTTGTTTTAAGAACACTTTCACCGCAGATTTGAAAAAACGCAAAGAAGGTACCAATGTGAGATTTCTAAAGATAGCTATAGCACTTGACCCAAGTTTTAAGAATCTGAAGTACCTTCCAAAATCTGAGAGGGATGAGGTGTGGAGCATGTTTTCTGAAGTCTTAAAAGAGCAACACTCCGATGCAGAAACTACAGAACCCAAACCACCAAAAAAGAAAATCAACCTTCTGCTGATGGCATCTGACTCAGATGATGAAAATGAACATGTCAGTCCGCACTGCTTTGGATCGTTATCAACATGGACGATGTCCTCTGGAATGATGGCTGAAGCATGAAGGGGCGTACAAATGTTTAGCATATCTGGCACATAAATTCATTGTGACGCTGGCTACAAAAGGGCCATGCGAACGCTTGTTCTCACTTTCAGGTGACGTTGTAAACAAAAGCAGGCAGCATTATTTCCTGCAAATGTAAACAAACTTGCTTGTCGGAGCTATTGGCTGAATAAGAAGTAGGACTGAGTGGACATGCAGGCACTAAAGCTTTACATTGTTTTATTTTTGAACGCAGGTATTTTTTGAACTTACACACATAGAATTATGTACAACTTTCATGATACAAGTACTGTAATGCAATCTCTTTATTAGGTGAATTGAAAAATATTTTGTTTTTTACAGTGCAAATATTTGTAATAAATATAAAATGAGCACTGTACATTTTGTATGCTGTGTTGTGGGTGCAGATGTGTATTCCACGACCCATCCTCCATCCCCTCTGCCGTGGAGTCTCTACTTTTGACTTTCGGTGTGAAGGAAATGAGGGCAATGGGTGTGGCGCCACCCTTCTATAGCTTGGGGAAAGGGCTAGGGCAACAGGGTGTGATTGCTGCCCTAGAGATATTGCTAGGCAAAGTTCTCTGCTTTCAGTGCTCTAGGTATGTGAACACCCGTAAGTGGAATATACAGCTGCATCCACATCTTGAAGAACAACAGTTATGGAACAGGTGAGTAGCTGTTTTCTCCCCACACATTTTTGTTTTTGACAAATTAGCATTTTACAGCTAAATGTTTTGTTTAAAAATTCCTGATCCCTAGTGTTGGACTCTTGCATCTGACTCCCTTTGTAGTGCTGCAAAGCACTAACCATATGCTATTTCATCTAATTGTAAATTAAGAATTTCACTCTGACATGGGAATGGTCGTCTTTGTTCTGTGTGCACAGTGCCTACCACAAAAGATTGGACCGTGACTAGGGCTTCTGGATGCAACCACAATATAAATAATAAATTTCAGTTTCACTTGCAGTACATGGCATATCATGCTGTCAAAATCATGTAGGCATTTTGACTTCAAGATAAGTGATTAAATTAGTGAAGAGAGGAAAACCTGAAATCAGATGTTTGTTTTGTTTAGTAATACATTTGCCTTACCATTCACAAAGAACTTCCTTTCATATCAGTTCAGAGTAAAGGGTTTTCACACATTGCCCATAAGTGGCTTTATTTTCCTACAAAGAAAAATGCAAGGTCAATTACTTCTTTAAACATTTACTTTTAAATGTAAAAATGTACTAATTTGTACAGTAAAAAAACCATATTATATAATGCTTGAAAATCTTCATGGTTCTTAATTTCTCTGTGTGCTGCGGTACTGACATTAGCATAGCTGGGAAGTATTCAGTTAAATGCTCTGTAAAACACCTTTCTTACTGAAGGCTTCTGAAGTGTTTTAGAAGCTAAATATACAGGTGACCTTTTTTTTATATAAACAAATGCTTGTGACTGATAGGTATGATTTTTTTTGTTTTGTTTTGGACACCGTCCAATGAGTAGTGTTATGACTGATACTCTGTAGTACCGCTGTTTGCAGTACACCAAAGTGTACTACA
Organism: Terrapene triunguis; assembly: GCF_002925995.2. Classification (NCBI taxonomy): domain Eukaryota; kingdom Metazoa; phylum Chordata; order Testudines; family Emydidae; genus Terrapene; species Terrapene triunguis. The sequence goes on along the minus strand of NW_020672695.1, from coordinate 6,439 downwards.
GAACTTTAGTGTGCAGCAGCAGGATCCACATGGGCAGCAGGCTAGTTCTCTGTAGACATTCACATCAGTTTGCCAAGCACTAACTGTGTAGACAAGCCATAAGACAGCAAGGATGTGTCCAGTTTGCAAATTAATTCCAGTTCTGCAGTTTCTCGTCTTGCAAACTGGACACAAATTAGGCTTGAATAAAGACTGGGAGTGGCTCAGTCATTACACAAACTAAAAACTATTTCCCCATGCTAATTTTCCCCCTACTGTTACACCTTCTTGTCAACTGTTGGAAATGGGCCATCTTGATTATCACTAAAAAGTTTTTTTTTCTCCTGCTGATAATAGCCCACCTTAATTGATTAGTCTCGTTAGAGTTGGTATGGCAACCCCCATTTTTACATGTTTTGTGTGTGTATAACTTCCTACTGTATTTTCCACTGAATGCATCTGATGAAGTGGGTTTAGCCCACAAAAGCTTGTTCCCAAATAAATTTGTTAGTCTCTAAGGTTCCACAAGTACACCTTGTTCAAATCTGGAGAGTTTCTTTTTGGGATAAATAGCAGGTACTACTAGGTACAATTTTTTGTTGTATGTCCCTTGCCATCACACTGCTATTTATCATACTGTTTTTTTTTTATGTACACTTAAGTGTTGTATCCTAATATAGATTTTTAAGATGTTCACTCAATGGAATAAATACTGTTTGTGTGCAAACTACTCAAAACTTGTGTTTTTAAAGAATATAACTTTTTTTTGTATTCGTCAGTAATCCAGAATCTATAACCAGTATAGTTAGTTTGGAGAGGAATGTATTACAGTTTCTTCTTTCATGTGTAGGATTCTATTTCAGCTAATCAGAAAATCAAAGTTTTTCTACCTGGTGCAGTGTAATGGATAAGTAGATTGTTAAATCTTCTCATATGAGCAAGTTGCTTCCTTGTTCTTTATTTTAGTAGCCTACTTTTAGAAGGACAGTGTTCTCAGCAAGCAGACTGTACATATGTCTGCACTGTAAAATAAATGTTTCTTAACTTGGATTAGTTGACTCATGTTAGCTAACTTTGATTAGCTAATACTAGTTAACAATTTAAAAAACAGTGTAGATGTACGCTGTGACTGGAACAGACAAGCGCAGGCACTTCCTGCTTGATTTGTGTAGCTGATCCTGATCAATATCTGTCAGCCCTTTTGCCTATTCTAGAGGATGGAATCTCCATTGCAGGCGTCCCCAAAGAGCCTCCTAGCATTCCTTATCAAGCTTCCATAAAGTATCACTCTGGCTTATCGTACGAGTTCCATAGAGATATAGTAGCAACTCCTTGGTGGAAAGAAGGCACATTGTACATATGGTGAAATTAGCAGTAAAGTACTCAGTAAAGTATTCACTCCAAATCTGATAGTGTACCTGCCTTAGAAATAAGGACCTACCTGTGAATTAAAATCTCTCCCCCATGTGGTAGTAGTAGAAGAAGAAGAAGAATTCTCCAGGAATGACTGCCACTTCTGTCATGCTCAAGCACCCAGACCCTAGCAGATCTCCTGCATAGGACCAGCCTTTTCTCCCCAACATGCCAGCATGCACCTTTCAATCCCCTTTGAAAAATTGTTGGAGTGTCTAGTGGTAACTCGGGCTGCAATTTCTGTAGTTTCTTCCCTGTGCTCCCCAAGGAAGGAAACAGCAGAAGTAGTCATTTTTCCTCCTTTTTACCCAGTCCTCTTAGAGTTCCCTACAGCCGGTACCCTGTGCTTCCCCAGTAGCTTGAGTGTCATCACAGCCTCAAAGACATTTCAGTTCTCTTGTCAGTCTGCTTCCAAGGTGAGGAGAAGTCAAAAACATGATTTAGGCCTGGTCTACACTAGGCTTTTATGTCGAATTTAGCGCCGTTATATCGAATTAACCCTGCACCCGTCCACACCACGAAGCTATTTAGTTCGACATAGAGCTCTCTTTAAATCGATTTCTGTAAACCTCCCCAACGAGAGGAGTAGCGCTAAATTCGACATGGCCATGTCGAATTAGGCTAGGTGTGGATGGAATTCGACGGTAATAGCTCCGGGAGCTATCCCACAGTGCACCACTCTGTTGACGCTCTGGACAGCAGTCCGAGCTCGGATGCTCTGACCAGCCACACCCCGGGAAAATTTGAATTCCTTTTCCTGTCTGGGCAGTTTGAATCGCAGTTTCTGTTTTGACACCGTGGCGAGCTCAGCAGCAGTGGCAACGATGCAGAGCTCTCCAGCAGAGATGGCCGTGCAATCTCAGACTAGAAAGAGGGCCCCAGCATGGACTGATCGGGAAGTCTTGGATCTCATCGCTGTGTGGGGAGATGAGTCCGTGCTTTCCGAGCTGCGCTCCAAAAGACGGAATGCAAAGACCTATGAGAAGATCTCTAAAGCCATGGCAGAGAGAGGATACAGCCGGGATGCAACGCAGTGCCGCGTGAAAATCAAGGATCTGAGACAAGGCTACCAGAAGACCAAAGAGGCAAACGGACGCTCCGGATCCCAGCCCCACACATCCCGTTTCTACGAGGCACTGCATTCCATCCTAGGTGCGGCCGCCACCACTACCCCACCCCTGACCGTGGACTCTGAGGATGGGATATTGTCCGCGGCCGGTTCCTCAGCGGACGGGGAAGAGGAGGAAGGAGATGAGGAGGACGAGGCAGTCGACAGCGCTGATTTGCCCGACAGCCAGGAGCTCTTCATCACCCTCACAGAGATCCCCTACCAACCCTCCCCAGCCGTTATCCCAGACACAGATTCAGGGGAAGGATCAAGCAGTAAGTGTTTTAAATATCTAAACATTTATTTATAACATAACTGGCATATTTAAAATATTAACAATAGGTAAAGTGCTTTAAAACATGTAAACATTTATTTACAACAAAACAGGAAGATTTAAAATATTAACCGTGGGTAAAGTGCTTCAAAACATGTAAACAGGAAAGTCCAACAAAACGGGAATCTGTGCAAAGTGTATCATGATTACTCTGTCTTTGGGCGCTTCAATATATAGTCTATTTTCAAAAAATTTCACAATGTCCGCTTCATGATTATAATGCCCAAAACGCTGCACTCTTTTGTCCCTCCAAGGGCACCTAACCCAAAAACTGGTCAATGTATCCGGGGATAGAGGCGACATCCTCCGGGGAGAACTCCTCATAGGTCTCCTGCAGGTGTTTTTCAAGCCTCATGAGCAGGTTCCTGGGCAGGGAGAGCTTGTTAGGCCCCCCGTGGTATGAGACGTTTCCCTGCCACAACGCCAGCAGGTACTCGGGGATCATGGCCTTGCAGAGCATTGCAGCAAATGGCCCCGGTTTCTGCAGGCTGTCACGAAGCATCCGCTCCTTCTGGCTCTCCGAGACCTTCAGGAGGGTGATGTCTGGCATGACTCCCTGCTGTGAATTAGGTAGGGGAAAGTTAGTATTGGGACTGCTTGCCCGTCCCTTTACAGAACTGCAACCGCCGGTTTACAGCCACGCGGTTTACAGCCACGAGGGGGTGGGACAGGGCCAGAGTTCATGCTTGCAGGATTGCTGCCAGCAGAGACTCGCATTGCTTTCTATGCGAAAGGAGGCCAGTGCCACTCTTAAAGTTTTAAGCAGCCACAAGTCTACGGCTTACCATGTTTGACAGCTAGACAAAGTCCGGTGTCCTGCCCTGCTCCTCAGCTCGCCACAGCAAGACCGCAGGCACTGTAGGCGAGAGCCGAAAATTCGACCTTGTCCTCAGTGCGCGTGTGATAGGTGCTCTGCATGGTCTTGTTGAAAGACTATGTTCTCTGTTCACAGATACATTGATCTGTCTCAGGAATTCACTCCCTTTTTCCAATTCCCACAGCCACATCTGCCCAGAGGCTAGCGCACATTAGGAGGAGGAAGAAGAGGACACGGGAAGACATGTTTGCTGAACTAATGGCATGCTCCCGAGCACAGGCAGCCCAGCAGACACAGTGGAGGGAGAACTTGTCCCAAATGCACCGGGCAAACATGGAACGGGAGGAGAGGTGGCGACAGGAGGACTGGCAGGCTACTCAAACGCTGCTTGGACTAATGAGGGAGCAAACGGACACGCTCCGCCGCCTTGTGGATGTTCTGCAGGACCGGAGGCAGGAGGAGAGAGCCCCGCTGCAGTCTCTCTCTAACTGCCCTGCCCCGCCACCAAGTCCCATATCCCCCTCACCCAAAGTCCAAACACGGAGGGGCGGAAGGGGCCGTGAAAAATTTCACTCCACCCCTGCGGACTGCTCTACCACTAGAAGGCTCTCATTCCCCAAAATTTGAAAAGTCCTTTCCTACCCGCCTCACACAAGACCCCGTCCAAGTTTCACCCCCCCGTTCCATGTGCGGTTGTTAATAAAAAATACGTTTTTGTTCATTATTGTTTCCATCCTCTTCTTTTAGATGAGAGTCTGTCTGAAGGGGGGGGAAGGGGCTTGGTAATTGGACAGGACAGTCACCTTTAGCAGGGGGCAGGTCCAGCAGCAGGGCACATATACAGTGCAGTGACTAGTTATCCTGGTCAGTCTGGGAGGTGGTTTTCATGTTCTGTGTGGTGGGGGGGGTGGTGTTGCTCTGTGACTTGGTGGCGGGGGAGGGCAGTTACAGATCTTATGCAGCGGTCCTTACCCTGGATCACAGAGCCGCGCAGCAGGGGATCTGTAACCCTCCTCCCCCTGCAAGACAGTCACATAGCCGACACATACACGCAGTCCCGGCCAGGAGGGCTGGCAGGCTCCGTTGAAACAACCAGTCCACCACCGCGGAGCCTGTCATTCCTGGAGTTTAGAAGCATCATTTGCATCACAACACTAAACCCGCCCCCCGCCACAGTCTGCGTCCCAGGTTTAAAACATTCCCGCGAAAACAGTAATAAAGACAACGGTGTCCATTAACAAAACAGAACAGATTTTATTTTTTGGGAAGGGGGTGAAGGGGGTATGTAACTGGAGAGGATAGTCGACGGCAACTGGGTAAAGAAACGGGGGCAAGTTCAGCTTCTGTGTCCACAAACTTAAAAGTCACTGGGTACCCTGCTCAGCCTTGAAACTGGCTTTCAAAGCCTCCCGTATGCACAGCGCGTCCCGCTGGGCTCTTCTAATCGCCCGGCTGTCTGGCTGGGCGTAATCAGCAGCCAGGCTATTTGCCTCAACCTCCCACCCCGACATAAAGGTCTCCCCCTTGCTCTCACAGAGATTGTGGAGCACACAGCAAGCTGCAATAACGATGGGGATATTGGTTTCGCTGAGATCACAGCGAGTCAGTAAGCTTCTCCATCTCCCCTTGAGACGGCCAAAAGCACACTCCACCACCATTCTGCAATTGCTCAGCCGGTAGTTGAAGAGTTCTTGTGCAGTGTCCAGGGCCCCAGTATAGGGCTTCATGGGCCAGGGCATTAGCGGGTAGGCTGGGTCCCCGAGTATCACTGTAGGCATCTCCACATCCCCAACAGTTATCTTGTGGTCCGGGAAGTAAATGCCTTCCTGCAGCCGTCTAAACAGACCAGAGTTCCTGAACACGCGAGCGTCATGAACCTTGCCCGGCCATCCAACGTAGATGTTTGTAAACCGTCCCCGATGGTCCACCAGTGCTTGCAGCACCATTGAAAAGTAGCCCTTTCTATTGATGTACTGGCTGGCCTGGTGGCCCGGTCCCAGGATAGGGATGTGAGTCCCATCTATAGCCCCACCGCAGTTTGGGAATCCCATCGCAGCGAAGCCATCTATGATGGCCTGCGCGTTTCCCAGGGTCACTACCTTTGACAGCAGTACCTTGACGATTGCCTTGGCTACTTGCAGGACAACAACCCCCACGGTAGATTTGCCCACACCAAAGTGGTTCGCGACTGACCGGTAGCTGTCCGGCGTTGCAAGCTTCCAGAGGGCTATGGCCACTCGCTTCTGGACAGTCAGGGCTGCTCGCATGCGGGTGTCCTTGCGCTTCAGGGCAGGGGACAGCAACTCACAAAGTTCTAGGAAAGTCCCCTTCCGCATGCGAAAGTTTCGCAGCCACTGGGATTCATCCCAGACCTGAAGCACTATGCGGTCCCACCAGTCTGTGCTTGTTTCCCAGGCCCAGAATCGCCGTTCAACAAAATCCACATGCCCCATTGCCACAGTGATGTCCTGGGCGCTGGGGCTCGTGGTTTCTGACAGCTCTGTGCTACTCTCCGACTTCAGGCCCTCACGGCGGTGCCGTAGCCTCCTCGCCTGATTTCTCTGCATCTGCCTCAGGGAAAGGTGTATGATAAGCTGCGAGGTGTTGAGAACGGCCACAACTGCAGCGATGGTCGCAGCGGGATCCATGATCGCAGTGCTGTGGCGTCCGCGCTGTCACTGATCAAAAAGTGCGCGAACTGATTTCCCGCCGGCGCTTTCAGGGAGGGAGGCAGGGCGGTAGTGACTGACGGATGACGACAGTTACCCAAAAGCACCCTCGCCACAAT
>NW_020672694.1:0-10479 GCF_002925995.2 Terrapene triunguis | reverse complement strand
CTGCAGTGCTTCAGATAAAAGCATCACACATCGATTCTCGAGTGAAACGTAGAAAAGAGGATTTTGTGTCTTTTCACTGCATCAAATCACTTGAATGAAAGGCTCATACTTTCTTCTATTATTTAGAGACATTCCAGCATAGGCAGGGACTTTGTTAGCTTGTACAAGCTAAACAAGGATGGTGCTTGTAAAGAAGACCTCCAAGGAAACTCAGAAAGTGGTGTTGGTGATTCAGCAGGGGGATGCTTTTCTCAATGAGTCTCTACTGAAGCAGGTTTCAGAGTGGTAGCCGTGTTAGTCTGTATCAGCAAAAACGAGGAGACCTTGTGGCACCTGAGTTTTAGCCCAAGAAAGCTTATGCCCAAATAAATTTGTTTGTCTCTAAGGTGCCCACAAGGACTCCTCGTTGTTTCAACTGAAGCAGTGCCCCAGCATGGTGTTAGGGGAAGCTGCCAGAGGTGCCATCTTTCAGATGGGATGCACAAGTTAATGAATGCTTATGTTCGTCAAATAGCCACAGACAGATAGGGATGCTTGCTCTAGTGTTCTTGCCAGATTCTGATGTGAGTAACAACATTCTGCCTATTGAAATTCCCTCTGCAATTTTAACTGGACATGTTTGTTTGTTTTTTCACTTCTAGTCCTAAAGTGTTTTTTTATGTGCACTGTTGTATTATAAACGAGACTGCATTTAAGTGGCAGGCAAAGTTGTTTCTCTCCAGGAGATCTAAGCGCTAAGATCTTTTAGAAAGGAAGGTGCTAAATGAGTGTAAAATCTTATATTCTTCTTATTATACAAAGCTCTGCATAACACTGTTTTCGTACTATTAGGGCCACCAGTTTGAGTCTTTCTGGAGATTAGTGGGAACAAAATGCCCTGAACCCAGGTAGAGGAAGGTTAATATTAGAAACAGACAGCTTTCTATCTTTTTGGCTGTGGAGGAGACAGATAACCTCTCTACTGAATGAATGCATTTAGACATTATCTAACAGTGCTGCGGGGGATACTCAGATGCCTGGGAACCAAGGTCATTGCAACCTGCTTTTAATTATTATAGTGTTCATGCTGGTACAAAGTAAGTAGCAGAAATTGTACAAAGTGTACATGCTTTAGGCCTTCCAAAAAGCCAAATGAGGAAGCAATCGTAGTCAGAGAAGCGTGTAAGAAGCAAAAATACCAGCACCATAGAGCTTAAGGCCAGAAGGTACCATCCGTTATGAACCAGGCTGTGGTCAGTGATGCCCAGTGGTTGGAGCAGAAGGCAAACCTACCAGTTGGGGTAGGAGCCAGGCCTAGTGTGTATAGCATGGTTTGGGCTAACAGAGGAAAGAAAAATCCCTGTCCACTGTGGACAAAGAAGCAGAGCTTCAAAAAGTCCTAGCAATGGCTGCTGCTTTGCATCATGAAAACTGGACAAGAGCCATTTTAGGCATCTGTTTGTCACCCTGGTTGTTACTACATCACTGTCCAGGTCATAGTATGAACTGGGGCATTCCTCCCAGACGTGTTACCTCTGCTTCAAGGCACCTAGGAAAAATCTTGAGGTTTTCAGGGGGAAAGAATGAGACACATTCTTCATTTCTTCAAACAAGCCATTGCGGCCCCTAGATGTCAGGTGACTAAAGATTTTTTCAGACTAACTCCCCCACAAAGCCTCATAAAACCAATATTAATGCTTGTTGACTCTGATAAAGCTAACTGACATAGCATGCTTCATTTATTATACTGCAGTTAACCAAGCTGGTGAACATAAGGTAAGTTATGTTCACTTAAACTGCCAGGGAAACCTGTTTGTTTTTACAATGTAAGGGCACAGAACAATGTAATTTACTGCTGAAGATAAACGACAAATGACATGAGTTTTGGCTGGGAGTCAAACACCTCTGTGACAGCGTACCCCATAAGGCTTTATGGGTGGGTGTTTATAAATGTATGTATGATATAACTGAAATATGTTTTGTGCTGCCTGTGCCATGTAACATATCCCCGTAAAGGTTATGGTCTACTATATCTATTCACCCTTTGTACATATATACCATTTTCTACTTGAGGTTAAGAATATGGGCTGTATGCTTGCTTGATTTCTAAGTAAGCTTGGTGAGGCATTTGGTCAGCTTCTTTAGGAAGGAATTTGCCAGGTTAAGTACCTGATCGGGAAACACTTGGGGAACAATGCATCTTGGAATGCTCCAATCCACATAAGAAGTCTTCCTGGAGACATGCAAGATACCATGTGGACAATGGCGTCGGCCTGTAAAGACTGAGTCATGCAGGGGCATGTGACTTGCCCAGGTGACTCCAAAACTCCATCTTGGAGCTGGACTTTGCATAGGAGGGAGGAGGGGGGTCTCCTCCCTCAAGAGAGAGTCTATTTAAACCTGGGGGAGACCCCTCCATTTTGTCTCCAGAGCTGGCTAAAGAAGGAGCCTCTCCACCCCCCCCAGGATGCTTGAAGGAAACTGAAACAAAAGACAGTAACTACAGGGGTTGTGAGAGATTGCTGGACCCAGGCTAAAGGGAGATTAGCCTGTGAAAGGGAGCATGCTGGAACTGGTGAGGAACTTATCTGTATTTAGTTTGCTTAGGCATAGATTTGCGCATTTTGTTTTACTTTGCTTGTGACTTACTTTGTTCTGTCTGTTACTACTTTGAACCACTTAAATCCTACTATCTGTATTTAATAAAATCACTTTTTATTTAGTAATTTACTCAGAGTATGTATTAATACCTGGGGGAGCAAACAACTGTGCATATCTCTCTATCTGTGTTATAGAGGGCGAACAATTTATGAGTTTGCCCTGCATAAGCTTTATGCAGGGTAAAACGGATTTATCTAGGTTTAGACCCCATTGGGAGTTGGGCATCTGAGTGCTAAAGACAAGCACACTCCTGTGAGCTGTTTTTGGGTAAACTTGCAGTTTTGGGACAAGTGATTCAGACCCTTGGTCTGTGTTGGAGTCAGACAGGAGTGTCTGACTCAGCAAGACAGGGTGCTGGAGTCCTGAGCTGGCAGGGAAAACAGGAGCAGGGGTAGTCTTGGCACATTGGGTGGCAGCTCCCAAGGGGGTTTCTGTGATCCAACCCGTCACAACCTCCAAAAGGGCCAACCAGTAGAGGAACTGGATTTAGTCCTTTACCCCTAGATCAGAGGACTTTGCTGCTGTCAGACAGGGAAGAGAGGAGCTGGGTCTGTGCTGGAAAGCAACGATTTCTATATTTTGCTGTTTCCTCTGTTCTCTTCCATATGGCATTGTGTTCACAACCTAAGTAACTTTCTTTGAATTGGATGATCCCTGTCATGATCAATATCAACAGAAACGATGGCTGGGTCATTGCTCACATAAATCTGCGTTTTTAAAATGTAGTGCATAGTGCTCACAGCTGCTAAAATATTCCAAACAGATGATCATCTGAGGGTGCTAGTGTAAATAAGATACAGCAGAAAGTTAAAAAGAAAAGGGTGCGCTGAGAAGTGAGCTGATATAGGTGGTGTGCATCTAGTCTTAAAATGTTAAATGGGACGTGGAAGAACAGAAACAGGGAGCACAGAGAGGGTCTGGGTTTGCTGTTGTTCAGGAATGAAAACGGCGTTAGAATGGGGGAGAGGTTATCCCACATCTGCCTCCTATGGATCATCTCTGAAGCATTCGGTACTGGCCACTGTTGGAGACAGGATATGGGACTATATGGACCATGGATCTGATCCAGTCTACTAACTATACCTTTACATTGGTCCAAGACACATGTTCACATGGTCAATTGATTAGTATGACTTTCCAAATCAGCGATATGGAATCCCTAACTTTCTGTTGAAACAACCATCACGCTTAATGGGGAAGGAGAAGGGGAATGAGCCTGTAAGGTAAAACCCTGTATCAATGGGACAAATAATTTGTCATTAAATCAGAGATGAGAGAGATTCACAAAATATCCCGGACATGGACATTGTATAGTCTTTGCAGCAGCAGGGTTTAATAATTTGTATGTTGTGACAGTTTGAGGAACAGGCAGTGCTTAATTTGTGCTAGGGCTTGCCAGGGCTGAGCCTTGGTACCTCTAGACTTGGCACTTCATAGTCCAGGCATCTCTGGGCTTGTCGTGTCAGTTATGAACATAGACTCATAGACTTTAAGGTCAGAAGGGACCATTATGATCATCTAGTCTGACCTCCTGCACAACGCAGGCCACAGAATCTCACTCACCCACTCCAGTAACAAACCCCTAACCTATGTCTGAGTTATTGAAGTCCTCAAATCGCGGTTTAAAGACCTCAAGGTGCAGAGAATCCTCCAGCAAGTGACCCATGCCCCATGCTGCAGAGGAAGACAAAAAAACCCCAGGGCCAATCTGCCCTGGAGGAAAATTCCTTCCCGACCCCAAATATGGCGATCAGCTAAACCCTGAGCATGTGGGCAAGACTCACTAGCCAGCACCCAGGAAAGAATTCTCTGTAGTAACTCAGAACATAAAAAAATTGCTTGAGCCACGGCACCTCTTTCATTACAAATTAAGCACTGGGAATGGGCTCATGGAAACAGAGTCCGGGTAAATCCAGAAAACAAAAAAACATATTCAAGAAGATCCAGCTTATATTTAATATTAATAATTTTATTACTTTTAATCGATCCACTGAGGCATGCTGAGTAACTGCAGAACTTATTAATTCTACTTGCTGCATCCTGTCTAAAATTAGTCCCTGATCCTGTAAATGCATATGCACATAAGTAACTTTATTCTGTCTGGGAATAGATCCATTGACTTCAGTGGGACTACTCAAATAAATAAAGTTAAGCAAGTTTGTAAGTGTTTGCAGGATTGAGGCCTTAGGTTGAAAACTTCTGGGACAAGGATTGTGTCTTCCTTTGTGTTCCATAGAGCACCTAGAAAACTTTTGGTTGCTGTAAAAATAACAAAATAACCTGTTGGATAGCCATTTTTTGTAAACAAACCCCCAGAATATAGAAAATACACAGATCCCGCTCCTTTATTTTGTGGTTTGTTTCCAACAATGTTTTGGGAAGTAACGGTGAAGGGAATATGACCAGAAACGATGATCATTGTAATACGATCAGGTACTGGCCTCAGTGTTTGTGCTTGTTTGTCAGACCATAGCACTCAGCAAATATCTCCTGTATCAATGTGTGCACGTTCCCAGACTTTTAATCCTTTTTCTTACAATAGCCTTAGCTCTGGGTGTCCCAAGTGGCAGCATGGGAAAGAAAGATGGGAGCTGCTGAAACACCTATTGAAGACCTAGATCCTGAATTTACCCTACCTCCTCCAGGAGGTCAGACTAGATGATCACAACGGTCCCTTCTGATATGACACCTCGATCATTACTAGGAGAACATCAGCACAACGTATCAGATAGGGTCGGTAATGCACACTTTCAACATCATGTCATTACCAAAACACATAGAATTAGGCCCTAATTCCGCAAAGACTTACACACAGGGTTAACTTTACACACCGTGAGTAGTCTTAGTGATTTGAACAGAACTATTTTCAATGCATAACATTAAGCTTGTGTGGAAGTCTTTGTGGGATTGAGGCCTTACATACTTTGATATATTGGAAATTATTAATGTTTACTACCTAGCTAATATACAGAGGTGATATCCATATGATAAAGGTATTTATCACTCATCTTTGACCATCTCACCTGAACTCTACCGGTTAATCCATCTTCCAGCCATCTGATCTAATGTTCAAAGACCACGAGGAGCTTCAAATAGGTGCCATTTAAAAAAAATAAACCTGCTAGAGAAATAAGAACATAAAAGCTGCCAAAGTGGGTCAGACCATGGTCCTTCTTACCCAGTATCCTGTCTTTGACAGTGGCCAGTACCAGAGCTTCAGAGATAGTGGACAGATCAGGGCAATTTTGGAGTGATCCATCCATGTCTTCCATTCCAGGCTTCTGGCAGGCAGTGGTTTAGGTCACCACGAGCATGGGTTGCTAATAGCCAGTGATGGACTATCTTTCATTAACTTATCTAATTCTTTTTTGAAGCCAGTTATACTTCTGCTCTCCTTCTCAAACAAACAAAAAAAACCACCAGGGCGCAGGGCGGCCGCAGCGGCGAACCAAAAGAAAAAAAAAAAAAGGCGGCCGTGCCACCCTGGGATTGGATGGAATGCCGCCCCTTAGAATCTGCCGCCCCAAGCACGAGCTTGCTCGGCTGGTGCCTGGAGCTGGCCCTGACTGGTCAAAAAATAAGAAACAAAAGGCAAGAATAACTGATTAGTTTTCAGAATGGAAAGAGGTAAACAGTGGCATTTCCAGGTGTCTGTATTGGGAAAAGGCAGTACTGTTAAATGATCTATATATTAAAAAGGCAAACAATGAAATGGCAAAAATTTGCAGATGATACAAAACTTTAAGATTGTCAAGTCCAAAACAGACTTTAAAGAGTTGCAAAGGGATCTTACAAAACGAGGTGACTACGCAGATGAAATTCAGTGCTGACAAATGCAAAATAATGCACGTTGGAAAAACATAATTCAAGCTATACATAGAAAAGAATGGGGTCTAAATTAGCTGCTACCATCCAAAAGAAAAATGGTTCTGGAATCATTGTGTATAGATCCCTAAAAACATTCACTTAATGTGCAACAGCCATAACTGGGGAAAAAAAGCACAGAAAAAAAAAGCAACAAAAATAATCCAGGGTCTGGAACAACTTCATATAAGAAAAGATTAACAAGACTAGGACTTTCCAACTTGGAAAAGAGTTAACTGAAGGGGGAATGAATACAATAGACGTCTATGAAATCCTGACTGTTGTTGAGAAAGTAAATACGAAAGTGCCATTTACTTCCCTGATTTCCCTGAGCAAATACAGCACATTTTGAAGGTGCCTCTAGGAGTGCTACTCACGGCGTGCTGAGGAAAAGGAAAGTGAACTACTGATGCTGCAATGGGGGCCACATACACGTCTGTTGAAATTATTTGGAATGCATGTGTGACAGAGTGGCCTGCCCCTGTACAAGCTAGGTGGACTTGGGTCAGGCAGCCCTGTCCTTAGGTGGAACCCTTTTAAGAACAGGTGTTTAAGTTTAGCAGAGGGGATTATCAGACCCAGCTGAGAAGGGTCAGAACTCAGCTGGTGGGGAAGGGAGAGCTACAGCTACAGTGCAGGTTGGCTCCTGTGACAGGCCCTGTAGCAGAGTTTGAGAGAAGACTTGGTCTCTCAAGCGGATAGACTGTGGGATGATTAGGGAAGAACTACCAGAAGCAAAGAGACTCTGGCAAGGAAGCTCCAGGGGAAAGTAGCTGTTGGATTTATGTTGAACTGTTGAATTTGGGGATTTCCTGAAGATCATTTGTGCAACCAGTAAATGGTTCCCTGAAGAAAGGGCCTGAACAGACTCTAGGTCTGGTGTTAATGGACTGGGGATTACCTTTTTCTGTAAGGTGGGAAAAGATTGGTCACATGATCCAGCAGTTCTGCCCAGAGACAAGAGAGTATATAAGCGCCTCTCACAGGCTATAGCGTGCTGTCCATCATGGTGGCAGCCCATGTCTGCGTCGGTCATTGGTTGTCGTGAGCAGTCTCCGAGAGGCAACACATCAACTCACCCCTACGTACCTGAGATTGAGGGATTCTGGTCCAGCAGCCGATTTGATCCGTGTTCCTCCTGTGCACATCACCAGGCACAGTACAAGGTTTGGGTTTCTCCATTGCACCAGAGCTGAGGCAATTGGTCGGACACGACCCTCCCTCCGTGACTGACGTCTCGTCTGTAAAGTATAGATTTCTTGACTGTTCATCCATAACATCTGTAAGGGCTGGAAGGCCTGGGCTTCGTGCCCTCGATTCCAAACCACCAAGTGTTCTTTACTTACCTGTACCTAATAAACTGTCTTCGTTCACCTTTAATCTTGTCCCTCTTCTGTTTCACTGAGACCATAGGTGACAGACCTTAATCAGGGATAATCCGAACTTCCATCATTAGCAGGGGTCCTTTAATACCCCCCCTTTAATTCCCTTTTTCCCCAACAGTACGATGTCATGATTCGAAAAGGGGGCAACTCCTCATTACTCACAGCGCCATTCCACAACGCCCCACACTGACAGTTAAATCAGTGCAAGCACTCCTGGTGAGGACCTGCACCGCCAACACAAGGAGTGTAGTGTAGACATGCAAAAGCAGTTGAATTACTGCGGTAGCTGTACGTCGACGTAACTTAGGTCAACTTAATTTTGTAGTGTAGACTTGTCCTGGGTGTAAGGGACCATCTATCACAAAGATAGGCTCACCTGTATGGCGAGACAAATCAGACTACCCAAGGGGACTGTCAGTGACTCCATGTTTAGGCTGCCATAGTGCCTGAGGAGTTTACACTTAATTGGTTGGTGAAATCTAAGTATAGAGCTCACAACCAATTTGGGGTTTGTGCCCTGGTTCTTAACATTCTGACCTGAGGTTGGTACTTACGTTCTTGAATCACTGCAGGACACCTTGACACTAACCACGCTTTTAGACTTGGCTATAATAAAAATGACTCAAGTTTGAATATGAGCCATCGACATAATCCTCATTGAGGACTAGTGGTTTTGCTTTGTTTGAAAAACAAATTAGTTTTGATTTAACACAATTACAATGGTTAGAAATTGCATGAGGGCAATATCTTCTAAACTCCAGAGGCTACGTAGTTCCAGATATTTCCTCACCTTTTACCCTCTTTTTCCCCCCCTCTCTCTTTCTTTAAAAAATAGATTGTGTTAATACACTATTAAATGTATTCAGTTACATTTACTACAAAGTCAAGAAATGCAAATGTTATAGTTCTGATAACGTATGCACTGGGCCAGATTCTCTGCTGATGTAAATCAGCATAGTTCCTGGAGCTACACCAATTTACACCAGCTTAGAATCTGACCCAGTGTGTGCTATTTCTTTCTTCTTTTGTAAAGTGTAGTTAATACATTATGTCTTATAAACCTAATCCAAAGCCCAATGAAGTCAATGGACAGTGTCCTATTGACTCAGTGGATGTTGGATTAGGCCCTTATGGTACATTATCTCAGTTCCCTCTAAGGTTAGAAGCAAGTGCTGTGGGTGCCAATAAGAAAATGGGAATTCCCCCCTTACAAATGGCATAATGTCCCCATTTCTAGCCCTGCAGAGTAATGAAATATTAGACTTCGAAAGCTTGACATTTTGACGTAGGGAACACCTGTCTCTGGCCCAGGACTGATTCTTGCCTGTCTTGGTCCTTGAACAGGTGTAATTTTGGGAGGAAATTCCATAGGCTGCCCCAGCCGGTGCCAGGTCTGCAGCAAGCCCAGCAGCCCGTGTCCTTCCCTCCCCGCCGACCGACGACTTTCAATTCACCTGCAGGCGGGAGCGGCGCAGAGCCCTCCCGGCAGGCGGCGCAGCGGGAGGGGCTGAGTGGCGAGCGCCCTGGCTGAAGGAAGCCCTGGCTGCCCCCCTTTTCTCTCTCCCCCCCGCTAGCTGGGGCGCGCACTCGGCTACCCAGGGCATGTCTGCAGCGCAGGGAGTCCCGCTAGCCAGAGTGCAGCCGCCCGCCCAGAGGCTTGCCAGCGCGGCCGGGGGAGGCAGCCGCAAGCTGCCAAGTAAGTGGCACTGAAAGTATGCACCCTGTTGTGTTTTTTTTGGTTTGCCGCTCCGGCCTCCCTGCACCCTGGTTGTTTTTTTGTTTTTTTTTTGCTTGGGGCGGCAAAAAAGCCAGAGCCGGCCCTGTGACCAGTTATTGATCCATAAAGGACTTTCTCTCTTATCCTATAACAGCTCACCTTGCCTAAAAACCTTCAATAATCCTCTCAGAGAATTCTAGTAAACTATTTTGTACTATAATTTCTTACCTGTAAAGATGAATGCAAATTTCTATATTGGCTTTAGTCTTCCTGGGTGTTCCAAGGTGCTAAGGAAGCCTTAATTACCCAGTGGCCTCACTGGTTGCGTAGTAGGCTTCCTGCTTTTGATATACTCTCAGTATAGGAAAATCTCAAAATCTGAAAGCAGCCTCCAGGCTTAATTCTCTGAGGAGGGGAACGTTTTAAAAAAGCTTTTGGAAAGTCTATATTCCAGTATTGGCATAGATAATGGTGCAGATTTAATCAAGTCCTAGCCAGTGTAAACTTTACTGTGGGCAACAAGTTGAAGTCAACCTTCGAAAAAAGTCCTGTACAAAAGTCATGTTAGAGCTGTTTCCCTCATAATGTTTACTCTAGCATCATTTATTTCACTAGGATCAAAGGGGGGGGGGCTAAAAGAAAAAGTAAAAGGGAATTAAAAAAAAAAGTCTATCCAGGTAACTGATTTTCCAGTATAAAAACTCTCCACAACTCAATAAAGGAATATCCAGTTGCTAAACCTGGTAAAGGGGGATGATAAGGAAAACTGTGGAAGATGGGGAAACTTGGCACTCTATGGTAACAGAAACTGTCATCCCCTTTGAGACCATAAAAAATACTCAGGGAATGTGGACATTTCATGTACCAAATAAG
>NW_020672693.1:0-5132 GCF_002925995.2 Terrapene triunguis | reverse complement strand
AAGCACCAGCTTGGGTGCTTGGTGCCTGGAGCCGGCCCTGAGTCTAACCCCGGGAATGCAGGACTTGTTGGGTCTAACGCATCCCAGACAGACGGCTCCAGCCTCCTCTCGAAAACCTCCAGTGAAGGAGCTTCCACAACCTCCCGAGGCGTCTGTTCCATTGTCTGACTGCTCTTCCAGTGAGGGAGTTTCTCCTGAGATTGACTCTAAACCTGCTCTGCTGTCGTTTGAACTAGGGCTGTCAAGCGATTAAAAAAATTAATTGTGATTAATCGCACTGTTAAGCAATAAAAGAATACCATTTATTTAATATTTTTGGATATTTTCTACATTTTCAAATATATTGATTTCAATTACAACACAGATTACAAAGTGTACAGTGCTCACTTTATATTTGTATCACAAATATTTGCACTCTAAAAAAAACAAAGAAATAGTATTTTTCAATTCACCTAATACAAGTACTGTCATGCAATCTCTTTATCATGAAAGTTGAACTTACAAATGTAGAATTATGTACAAAAAATAACTGTCAAAAATAAAACAATGTAAAACTTTAGAGCCTACAAGTCCACTCAGTCCTATTTCTTGGTCAGCCAATCGCTAAGAGAAACAAGTCTGTTTACATTTTCAGGAGATAATGCCGCCCGCTTCTTGTTTACAATGTCACCTGAAAGTGAGAACAGGTGTTCGCATGGCACTGTTGTTGCTGGCGTTGCAAGGTATTTATGTGCCAGATGCACTAAGGAGTCGTATGTCCCTTCATGCTTCAACCACCATTCCAGAGGACATGCTTCCATGCAGATGATGGATTCTGCTTGATAACAATCCAAAACAGTGCATGTTCATTTTCATCATCTGAGTCAGATGCCACCAACAGAAGGTTGATTTTCTTTTTTGGTGGTTTGGGTTCTGTAGTTTCTGCATCAGAGTGTTGCTCTTTTAAGACTTCTGAAAGCTCCACACCTCGTCCCTCTCAGATTTTGGAAGGCACTTCAGATTCTTAACCTTGGGTCGAGTGCTGTATCTATCCTTAGAAATCTCACATTGGTACCTTCTTTGTGTTTTGTCAAATCTGCAGTGAAAGTGTTCTTAAAACAAACAACATGTGCTGGGTCGTCTTCCTAGACTACCATACCACAAAATGTATTGGAGAATGCAGGTAAAACAATGGAGCAGGAGACATAATTCTCCTCCAAGGAGTTCAGTCACAAATTTAATTAAAGCATTTTTTTAAACAAGCATCACCAGCATGGAAGCATGTCCTCTGGAATGGTGGCCGAAGCATGAACGGGCATATGAATATTTAGCGCATCTGGCACGTAAATACCTTGCAAACAAAAGTGCCATGCAAATGCCTGGTCTCATTTTCAGGTGACATTGTAAACAAGAAGCGGGCGGCATTATCTCCCATAAATGTTAAACAAGCTTGTTTCTCTTAGCGATTGGCTGAACAAGAAGTAGGACTGAGTGGACTTGTAGGCTCTAAAGTTTTACATTGTTTTGTTTTTGAGTGCAGTTATGTAACAAAATAAATCTACATTTCTAAGTTGCATTTTCACGACAAAGCGATTGCATTACAGTACTTGTATGAGGTGAATTGAAAAATACTATTTCTTTGGTTTGTAACTTTTACAATTCAAATATTTGTAATCAAAAGTAATATAAAGTGAGCACTGTACACTTTGTATTCTGTGTTGTAATTGAAATCAATATATTTGAAAATGTAGAAAAACATCCAAAAACATTTAATACATTTCAATTGGTATTCTCTTGTTTAACAGTGTGATTAAAACTGCGATTAATCATGATTAATTGTTTTAAATCGTGATTAATTTTTTTGAGTTAATCACGTGAGTTAACTGCAATTAATCGACAGCCCTAGTTTGAACCCACTGCCTCTTATCCTGCCCCCTGTGGCAATAGAGAACAACTTTTCTCCATCGTTTTCTGTGGCAGCCGTTCAAGTATTTGAAGACAGCTATCATGTCCCCTCCCCCCGCAATCTCCTCTTTTCCAAACTGAACATGCCCAGTTCCTTCAGAAGAGAGCAACCCCCAAACCACAGGCCAGGATCACAGGGTGGTGAAGTGTGGGGCGTGGGAGCTAGGGGGCTGGGCAGTCTTGGGCCCGGCTGCTCCCGAGCCGGGGGTGCTCAGCAGGGCCGCCCGGGGAGGGGGGACAAGTGGGGCAATTTGCCCCGGGCCCCACAGGGGCCCCCACGAGAATATAGTATTCTATAGTATTGCAACTTTTTTTTATGGAAGTGGCCCCCGAAATTGCTTTGCCCCAGGCCCCCTGAATCCTCTGGGCAGCCCTGGTGCTCGGTCCATTGCTCTGGGTGAAGGAGCCAGGACCGGGCTGCTTCCCACGCGAGTGGTGCAGGGCATGGGCCCACGGGGCAGCAGGGGGCGGCTGGCTCATCGGACAGATGGAGGGGGTGGATAAGGACATGCCCGAAGAGAAAACGCCAGCTGCCGAGGGCCCTTGAATCTAGCGGAGAGAGCCGGGCAGGACAAGAACCAGCAGCCGGAAGCTGAAGCCAGACCAAGTCCAGTTAGAACCTGGGCACCGCCTGGCAGCAGTGCGGGGGAGTAACCCCTGGAACCCGCCCCCCAGAATGGGGGGACACGCCCAGATCAGCTGCCCTCCTGGCCCATGCTGCAATCACTGGACTCCGTATGGGGTGACAGGGTGGAAGTCTCCGGCCTGGGCTCTGTGGGTCTGGGAGTTACGTGCTGAGAAGGTGAATCTGCCCTGGGGAGGGAGGCTTCGGCCACCATCAGGTCCTGTGGCTGCTCCGGCCTCGGCCACTCCCCCATGGCCCCCGTTTGCTTGCTGCGGTGTTAAGTTGTTTGGATTCCCTGGGCTCTGGCCAGGGAGAGGTTAAAGCCGCTTTGCTGAGTCACCAGCGCTGGCTGTTTATTCCTGTGCTGGCCCAGACGGGGCCAGGGCGCTCCCGACCCAGGGCCGATTCCCGGCAGAGCATCCTCCCGAGCCGCTGTGCACCAGGCAACCGCCTGCCTTCCTTCCATGCCTGCAGCAGCGTCTCTGCAGGCCCGGGCTGCTCCCTGCAGCAGCCCACTGCCGGGGCCGTGCGGGATCTGGCTGTGTCTGGGGAGGAGCAGCGGGAGCCTTGCCGGTGTGGCAGTGGAAGAGTGGTCATTACAGCCCAGCTGGGGTCTCCCCCCTCCCCCTCTCTGTCCCACTCCCGACGCCCCAGTTTCAAGCCTCGTCCACCTCAACCCCCTGGTCAGGTGGTCTATAGCAGACGCCCACCACGACATCACCCTTGTTGCTCTTGCCTCTAAGCTTAACCCAAAGACTCTCAACAGGTTTTTCTCCAGTTTCGTGCTGGAGCTCTGAGCAGTCATACCGCTCCCTGACATACAGTGCTTCCCCGGCTCCTCGGCTTGCATCTCCCTTGCTCTGCTCCAGCCTCTTCCTCCGGCCGCCCCATAACTCAGTCTCCCCTCCCACTGAGAGAGGCAAGGTCCCCGCCGTTCCCCAGCGGGGCGAAGGAGTGGATCTCTGAGCTCCCCTTGGCTCTCAAAGCCGCCACCTGAGAGGCCTGAGGTGATGCCCCGGAACGGCATGGGCCAGGGCTCTCTGTCCTGTGGGTACAGTGGCGTGGAGCATGACTGGGAGGATCTGGAGACAGACCCAGCTGGGCTGCAGCCCTGGCCCTCCCGGGCCCGTAGCAGGGGGTGGGTGCCTGGCTAGCCGGCTGGATGTGCCCTTCGGAGACGGACGCGGCGAGAACGTGCAGCTCCACAGGGGGCTGCGCTCAGAGGGCCCAGTCCAGCCCAGCGGTAACTCGGGGGGGATGGCGCCTGCTTACCCCAGGGCTGCGTTTAGTCCGTAGGCCGTGTTCCCCGTACCCAGCCGCTGCGGCTCTAGGGCTGGGTCCTGCCATCCCCGCCGGCAGACGTTCCCAGGAGCTCCCCGGCCACACGCTAGACCCAAAGCAGACGCTGCTGGTCGGTCAGCGCGTCCCTCCTGGAGCAATGCCAGTAGGCCCGGCCATGCGGAGGGTCTTGTTGGGCCCGGCTTAGCACCCAAGACACACGCGGCGTCCCCAGAAAAACTCCCGTGCTGCCTGGATGGGCACCACGCACCCCTGCCCCGCTTTCCCCAGCCTGGCAGCAGGGCGAGGGCCTGCCTCAGGGAAACCCGCCGGGGCTGGCACCAGCCACACCTGTCTCCAGGTAAATCAGGGCCTTACCCGTATGCCCAGGAAAACAATGGCACCACCCAGCCGCCCAGTCACTACTGCAGCCCCAGGCCAGTCCATGCTGCCCCGCTGCTGACTCTGCCAGGGGCTGGCTGACCGCAGCTATGACCCAGCCGGCTTAGAGCACCGAGGCAGGGCCGGGCCCAGCTGAGCGGCTGGCCAGCTGGAAGGCGCTTGGCTCAGTATCCCTGCCCTTCGCCCCGCTGCGTCCGCTGCTTCTGGGCTTGCGGACACACAAGGGCAGCTGGCAAAGAGCCCACAAGCCACGGCTGCCGCAGCTGCCGGCCAGTTCCCAGAGATGAAGCCGGGGAACTGATGCAGGGACCGGGAAGGCCTGGGGCCCCGGGCCAGAGCACAGCACCACCCGGCACTTCACAGTGACAGGTGCTGGCTGGGGGCCGGGGCTGTGAGCTGCTGTTTAAAGGGCCAGGGCTCTTACAGGGCTGCCCCACTGCGCCTTCAGCTATTGATTGGCACTAGGATCATTTCTAAGGTGCCCCTCACCATAGTGCCTTGGCACAGGTGTTAGGCAGGGCGCTAGAGAGCGCATCTCTTTTCCCCCATGTGACGTTATGAGTGTGATATAATATCTCATTGAAAGGTGACAGGGCCAGAAAGAGTTAATCAACTCCCAGACTGACCTGAGCCATGGCCCAACTTTAGAGATTGGCTAGGAAGATCTGTAAATGAACAGAGCTTGGAAATGCAGCCGGCATTGTTAGAGGTAGAAGGGGAGCTGTGTGCTCAGGGCTTGTGATGTAAGCAAACAAGTCTGCTTACAGCCTTTTCATGAGACCATTTCACAGCATCAGCCACAACTCCGACGTGGTGCCGGCAGCGGCCCCAGCGCATCGCGAGTGGGCGCGTGGTCCCGGCAGCGGCCCCGGCGCGTTGCGAG